>NW_010128623.1:0-22673 GCF_000699245.1 Pterocles gutturalis | reverse complement strand
CAAGTGTCTCCTGCTGAAACTGCAGGTCAGAGGGGGTGTGGAGGGCACAAGATTTCACAAAAGTGTTAAAAGAGATACATCACCCCAGAGGTCTGTACTATAACGTCCGTGGTCCTCACTGCACATCCTCACTCTCTTTTGCAGGTAAAACCTGAAGTTATTCCACTGAAGTCAGCGAGTTTGAGAAATGTGGCCTTGTCTGTCTGAAGACTTCTCTGCTGGGTCGAAGGGGGTGAGGCAAATTGTCCTGTCGGGATGAGCTGACATCCCTGTGCTCTGCAGGTGAGAACAGGGAGGGAGGTGAGAAGTAGGCAGACAGCATCACAGAGCACCTGGCAGAACATGATGAGCTCAAGGTCACTTGGCTGTTGGCCTAAATCCATCCCAAAAGACTGAAAGCCAACAACTAGCTAGGCTGAAAGCCCCCAGATAAAGGAAACAGCTGAGCCATGTCATTGTTCAGCAAGGGCGTGCAGGTTCTGCTAGCACCCTTTTGAAGGCCACCATGGACGTCAGCTGGGACCATCATCATTCATGGCCTAGCTCATCAGCGTGAATTGCACTCAGTGTGATTTTAATTGAATACTTTCCTGAAAACAGATACAAAAATACATTCTCAAATGTATCAGGAATTCCTGGCAACTTTTCAACTTCTGATGGGATGAAGAGGTGGATGATCAAAGACAGAAATGCTGTGACGCAAGATGCCTGTTAGAGCGGCAAGCACAAGCTCTGGACAGAAGTTTTTCCTGGCACTGAAGCTTTTACAAGGTTCCATCAATTCTGAGACAGTTAAATCTTTCTCCCCCCCCTCTATTAATAAATGTAAATGTGTGGAAAATTACCTTAATCTTCCAAAAAGGATGTGCCTCCAGAATAACTTCCAGTATCAGGGACCTCAGAATTCTGCTGCCATATTTAGAGGTGATAAAAACAGTCCTTGGATTTCTGACCAAAATCCAAATATAGTCTATTTCTTTCTGCCAACTGAAAATTTACCTTTTTATTTCATCCAGTTTTGTTTAAATAGAACTTTGTTCCAAACTTTTCATTCTATAAATGTCTCTTTCACTATAATTATTTAACTAAAGTGGGAAAGTGCCCAGTTTAGTGAACTGAATTAGTATGCTACTGAATATGCCTGCTATTGTCATTCTACTAGGATTTGTGCTCTGTTCCTGTTACAACTTCTCCCTGACTTCAGCGGATTTACATGAGAGCTGAACCCAGCCTGTGAAGGACAGATTACCCCAGGCAGTTGTATTTGACAAATTTGAAGTGAACATAGTTGCTGTTTCTACATGATTTATCAAAATCTTCACAGTGGGAGGAATACACCAGTTGCTACTTGGCCAGGCATTGGCTTTATGTCTGGAAACTGGCAGTGCGTGTCAGTGACACCCTGAGACATCAAAGTCCACTTGTCTTGTGTGTTGTGGTGTGCCAGGTCCTGGTTTCCCAAGCATTCAGCTTATCACCAGCTTGGCAGTGTGACAGCTTTTGTCTGTGATGGACACTTCCCTTTGAGAAGTGGGAAACATGGAGATCAAGGGTCCCAGAGAACATCAAGTAGCAGAAGAGACCTGGCAGAAATACGGAAGAGGTTACGGTGGTGTTAACCCCAACTAGCTTGAAGTATGTACGCTATAGGCATCCACACAGAGATGGTTGTTTAGGCTCCTTTTAGAACCAGTGGAGAGAAACAAGAAATACTGAGATATTCTGGGTAACTTATTTGAGGCTAGAAGTGCTTGTTCCTCTTCAGTAAGCTTAGTGGCAATTGGAGTAACTCAAGTATAGCCCTTGTGTAGGTGTCCCACGTAGGTGAGATGATCCTATTTTTCTTGTGTGGGACCTTGACAGGGAGAGACTGTTCAAGGTACTGTGTATATATTCCCTATCCAGAGTAATCTTTTCTTCTTGTTTCCTTTTTATCTCCTCCCAAGAAGCTATTTTTTTCTCCTCCACTTTCCTTTCCTGTTTCTTTTCTTCCCTTGCTTACATTTTACTCATAGTCTATTTTTCTTCTTCACATCAGTGCTTTGTGATGATGATGAGTCTACATAAATGGGTTTGGCAATCATACTACTTAAGGGATTCCTGGAAAATCTTTACTCACCTCTTGAGGGCTAAAGGTAGGAAGCAGGCCAGTCAACTGGACAGACTCATTTGACCACCCTTGCCGAACGGTCCCTTCTGGCCCTCTCTGTGTGTCACCCACTTTGAGTCCTTGACCTGAGGCATCAGGTGCAGCCGGTCATCCAACCTGTAATCAGGAGAAGGGGTTGTACATGGTAGTGAGACTGGTGTTATCCCATGGACTCATAGAGGCTACTCCAAGCAATCTCCTCTCCTACCTGGAGCCTCTCATGACCGCTTCATGTATTTCATCAGGAGTCTCGTGCACTGGGACATTTGGGGTGCAGTGATGATACAGCTAAATGGTTTCGGGGCTGGGCGCTGCCGAAAGAGGGTGGTGGTGCCATTTTCTGTCCCGGCCTCTCTCGCTGTGGAACCCTGCCACTTCCCACATGCCACCAGTGCTCGCCTGACCTCGGGGCGAGTCAGCTCAGGGGATGGACTGTCAGAAACTCACGTTAAAAATGAACAAGTTTTTCTGTAAGAGGAGAGGTGGAGATTTCTGTTCTTTGTTCTCTTTGAAACTGTAGGCTTTCAGGTACAACAGTGCTATGCTCTGGGCTACAGCATAAAAGCAGTATCTGAGACTTTAAAATGTCTGTGAAGAGGTAGTACACAACGATCCAGTCCAGCTTCCTCAGAAATTTCCTGTTGGCTTCAGTAGCTCAGGATTTAACTCTGTTTACTCACTGTTGGGTTTCTGTAGTGCTGTCAATATTCTCCTGCTTATTCTGCATGGTCAAAGACAAAGATGCTGTAAATGTTTCGGTACAACATTAAAACCAGGGGGCTCGCTGTGCAGGAAAGCACTCGTACAGTTGTGCTTTATGTGTCGTTACACCAGGCTGCACTCTGCTCCTGCTCATGCTACTGAAATTCAGGAGTGATTCCCAAAACATCTGTAGATCAGCTTGGTGGATCCAGACACAAAGGGAATGCAAAAAAAAAAAAAAAAAAAAGGTCTACAACAATGTCTCCTCTTGCAATCATTGAGACAGAAATTCAGTGTGGCCTCCCTGAGCACTGTTGTGCTGCTAAGGTGTGAGGACAAGTACTGTCCTGACATGCATGAAGAGGGAAGCCAGATTGTGTCATTGTCCTCGTAGCTGTAGCAGGGTCCTGTTGCGTGAGAAGAGGTGACCAGTATTAAGGTGGATGGCCAAACACCCTCCCTTCTCCCTGGGAGACCTGAGCCTGCCCAGTGCTCGAAGCACGATGCTCCCTGCTCACAGTTGCGGTTGCTCCTCATTAGAGAATTCACTGGATTACTTGTTGGAGATGAACTAGGAGTGTAATCCCGGTGAATTTGTTCAAAAATGCAAATCAATATTCACAGCAGGTTTTTTTGGGGGGGGAGGGGAGGTAGTAACATTTGTTCAGCTGTGTTCCTTACACTTGAGCTATAAAAAGCAGCAAATTAAGGCTCAGCATGAAGCCATATAACATAAAATCAAAAAGTGACAGCAGAAATGTTTCAGTATCCACCCACCACTTACACAAGGGAATGAGGAATAGTGTCTTGCTTGTTCCACAAAGACTATCATAGTGATCCAGCCTAGGAAGCCATGAAGTCCAGTCCTCCTTAGAGCCCTTTACAGTTTTGCAATCAAAATGCTTGTTTTTAGGGATATGGACTTATCCAAAAG
Organism: Pterocles gutturalis; assembly: GCF_000699245.1. Lineage (NCBI taxonomy): Eukaryota > Metazoa > Chordata > Aves > Pterocliformes > Pteroclidae > Pterocles > Pterocles gutturalis. The sequence goes on along the minus strand of NW_010128623.1, from coordinate 18,888 downwards.
TCTCTATAAGCAGTTCCATTCTTCATGCATACATCCTCCTGAAGTGTCAATTCCAAAAGCCATTTGTTTTCATTTCCTATACTAAAACCGGAGGACAACGTTCCTGTGTACCAATTACTGCCCTGTACAGCTCTCTACTTCTCAGGTGGGTTTCAAGTCAATCTTATGACTCTGTTCCAATTTAGAAATGGTCCCAGCAGCAGTTATATATGCTAGGTAACAAATTTTATCTGCTCTCACTGCTCCTCATGGCCCAACCTAATGGATGCTGAAAGCATCTGGAAGTCACTGCAGAGTGTTTTACATCAGGCTAAGACCTTGGCTTCACCAGAGCTCTTGCACCTATAGTTTGCTTGTGTGACCTCCCAGCACAGGAATAACTCATACCTATAGAAGCTGTATGGAAAAACATAAATGAAGCAAAGATTATCTTCTGTAGGAGCAGTAGTTTGTAGTGATGTGAACCAAATGGTGAGAGTTTGCACCCTGAGCAGGTATTGCTCTTCCAGAAACGTTTGTGGCAGAGATTTGATCCAGTCAGGAGCAACCTGAAATGCATAGTGCTGCTTCACTTCTGCAACTGCCTGTTCAAGCATGTTTTGTGGCTGCTGGAGAAGTTCTGCAGTTTCTTGCTACACAAAACTGACTGAAAAAGCAGAGCCGAGCTGGAGTTCTTCTAAGTTAATAGAGTGCTGGAAGAAAAGTTAATGAAGTTCCTAACAATTGAATCTCCCATTTTTTGAGTATGCCTACTTTAATATTTGGGATATCCTGGTTTATATGGGACTTTAGAAACAAAAGATCTATACAAATCTATATTACTTTCATAATATTCAAATAAATGAGCTATTTTTTGCTTATTATAATTTTGCATTATATATTTTTCTCTTTCTTTTCAGACTCATGAGAAAAATAATTCTGGAATATATTTCTGGGAAAATAACCAGAAGTTGGTAAGTCAAATGCTCTGTTACTGCACCAGAAGAAGGGGAGGTAGCAGAAGGAGAAACCTCTGATTGTACCATTCATTAAATGAAAAGCAACACAAAACCTCACAACATAGTAAATTAACTATTAGGTACATCTGACTTGGTGATTATATCTGTTCTATGGTTTGACCAAAAAAAAAAATCCCTGTTTGTCCTGCTGTGATTACTTCTGAAGCACTTTGGTACTGTCACATCCCCCTGGCTTTGCTGTTTTCATTACTCCTGACAGAACGTTTGGGTAAATGCAAGAAGAGAGAGGGGATAGCATAGCGGTTTGACAGCTCTAATTATGAATATTTAAGAGCTGCTTAGATGTGCTCTCTTTTATCACCTAATTTCCTATCAATGACAGCATTGGAAGCACTTGTCTCATTTTTCAAATCAAAGCTTCCTCAAGAAAAATGCTTGGAGACTGAATAGCTTATGCATTCTATTAATCACAGAGGGTGGGAAAAGATCCATCAAGTGCTTCAGATAGTTTGAGAGTGCTCTATCCTTGTAGAGCTTTCACCTCCCATTTCTCACAGATGAGTGCCTTTGCCTCCTGTGAATAATCTTTGTGATTCTTCCTCATCCAGAAATGGTTTCAGATTTATCTTCCTTCAACGGTACGTCAAATGATGCCTGAATATTTATAAAAGGAGTAAATTCTAATTGGGGTTAGTCATAGATAGGAGGAAAGAGTAGTTATATGTTGTTTTCTTAAAGGAGGATAGGTCTTATTCTGCTTCTAGTGGGTCAAGTTTCATTGAAGCAGTGTTACAGTTTAGTTTTGTAACCACTCCAACTTGGAAAGGAACTTTCTTGATTTGAGCCAGAAGCAGTATGGTTGTCTGATGTTTATTCTGTGATTACTGTTACTTTCTGCACTTAAGGTTGACTTTGGTTGTGATGGTAAAACGATACAAATTAATTTTATTGGAGTTTTGTGCTCTGTGCATATACTGAGGAGAAGTGACTTCTCCTTACTAGGTAACATTAACCAGACTCTCCCCAGTAATGACATTTAAATTCTGCAGGACATGCTTAACTGCTGCAGCTGGAGAAGGGGAATATCTTCAAAGATGTGCAGCCCTTTGCCTCCTGGGTAGCTTGTGATGGCAGAGCAGTGTGATAACGTCCCCAACTTTTTGAAGGAGTCTGTGTCTGCAGTGCTTATTCCCTCCTGTTTTGTCATTACAACTTGTGAACTTACATTCCATATGTTGCTGAAAGATTACATGAGACAGACACATGATGACATGAAATGAAAAAAGTAAATTCTTCACTGAGCAACATTTGTGGTATTTCCTACTATTACTAGAGAGGAATATAATTCCTCTTGGTCTCATCAAAGTTAGGAAGTTGGATGGTATAGCAAGGAAGCCAGTCTCCAGCCAGGAAATAAGTGGGATTCAGGAGAGTGATGTCTTTCTTTCTTAGATAAGAGGAGAGAGAAAGGTTTAGACAGGGAATCAGAGAGAAGGAAGCTGAAAATAAATGGTTTGGGAAAATGAAGGACAGGTTCAAAATTCCTTTGTGTACAATGACACAGCTTGAGCTCAAAAATGCCTAGTCCCACAGCTCCCCCTGAAATGAGTAAGATCTGCAGCCAGTCACCTAAGAGTGAACCTCTTACCAAAGACATCCACAGCTGAAAATTTTTAATTTCTGTTTTCATAAAGTGTTGTTTTATATCCTATATTTAGTCTGCATCTTCATGGGTGTAAACTTAGAAATATTTTGGTCCAGCTACCAAACTAGAGGGAGCTACAGAAAAATAAGACTGCAAACCTTTTAAATAGAGTTCTGCTATTAACTGTTTCTAACACTTATGCCATTGATTGTATTTTTAATTTTTCAGAAAAATAACATTTTACCTCTGAATTATTGTTTTAAACTTGGTTCTGATGCACAGTCGGTTTTCATAGCACAACAATTTGTTTCTCACCATTTTTAAGGGAGAATCTGTGCATGATTTTATACTCACCATGCTATGTGCATTGCTCTTAACACACTCCTTCAGACTGTCTTTAAAAACACCTTAAAATGGAGCTACAGTTTTAATTATGTAAGGCTTTTGTTGTTGTTGAGGAAAGGAAGACCAGCTAACAAAGAAAAACAGGATGCCCTTTGTTGGAAGGACAAACTATGTCCTGAAACAACTACCAGGCTTGTGGATTTCCCACTGAGTGACAGGTGAGACTTTGTAAGAGGGCAGGTTGCAGCCAAATATTGAATTTGGCCTCAAAGAGAGGAGACAATCCCAACTGTGATTTATGGATTGACAAAAATTAATAGAGACCCTGTGCATTTGCCTGTGAGGGAGAATATGAGCCTGCTTAAATTTTTCAGTCAAAATTATTAGTTTTTGTTAATTGAAATGATTAGCACCCAAGGCATATTAACTGTGCTGTTCAGCCCAGTGTAAATGAGCTCACCGAATCATGTTCTTTATACAAAGTTTAAAGTGGGTCAAAAATAAATTGAATCAGTGACCTTTTCCAGTAGTTTTCCCAAGGGCAAAGCAGAATGTGTCATGTGCCCAAGCAATCTATTTTCTTTTTACAAGGCTCTCTCTTCTGCAGGCATTTTCAGCAGTCTCCAAACTTTGGTGCCTGAGTTCTGCTGGTCACAGCTCGTAAGGCAGCCTTGAAGCACTTGGATAACCCTATTGATACAATGCAACCAGCACTCCTCCAGGCCCAGTGAATGAAATAAGCACAGGCTTACAGAATGGCTGAGGCTGGAAGGGACCTCTGGAGGGCATCAGTCCAACCACCTGCTGAAGCAGGGCTATCCAGACCACATTGCCCAGGACCATGTCTGGATGGCTTTTTAATATCTTCAAGGAAGAGAGATGGCTCACACTTCCTTGGCAACCTGCCTTCAGTCACCCTCACAGTGAAAAAGTGTTTCCTGATGTTATACACCTGTGTATCAGTTTGTGCCCATTGCCTTAGGTCCTGTCACTGGCTCCATCCTCATTACACCCTCCACCTTTACTTCACTCCATGCCAAAAGACTGTGTTGCTGTATTAATCACCTTAACAAACTTCCAGGGCTGATTAGTAGCGGGGGGTTTGTGATGCAGGGAGCAGGAAGAAATATTTCAATAGGCTTTTGATGAGTTGATGTATAAAGAGGCAAATGATTTATGTAATTTTTACTCATTTTTCACTGTAATCCATAGTTACTTGGGGTATGAGAACAAGAACAATGAGCTTTGATACTGCAAGTCTCTGTGCCAGTTAATGTTTGTGGTTTATATCAGGCAGCCATTTGATGAAATAAATAATAGCTGATGCAGAAACTGAAGTGCTGATTTCTCCTCTCTCAGATGAGTGCTCTACACATCTGATTAGATGCTCTCATATATTCTTTCTGTCCATGGTTTCTTCTCTGTGCCTTCAGAGAGGGCTCTGGAGAAGTGGTGTGTAGAGATGAGAGCAGGTCACTGACCCCAGGTCTCCCACCTGGTGCCTTAGTGTTGCTTTGACTATATTACTGGATTAAAATGAGGAAGTTGCTCTTCTCTGCTGTTTTTTATGTGGGCCTTGATGTATTAGGGCACACACAGGTTTGCTTCTTCAGTGATTCAAGTGCTGCAGACAAAACAGGGAGCTTTCAGGTTGTAGATCCTGAGAGGATGCAGACAGGAGCCAAGGAGCTAGGAGGTGATGTTGTCAGGGCTGGGGTACTTCTGAGAAGACCCAGGTGCAGAATTTTACAGTGTAGGTGTATGTGCAGTGTAGCTGCCCTCAGTGTTAGTGAGTCCTTGCACAAAGAACTCGAACCAGGATCATGGTCTGTAGTCTTCAATCAGTATCTCTTGCATAGCCGTATCTCTAAAAACAAAGGGTGGGACAATTCTCATTCAACTTTATCTGCTTATTAGATAGCTATCTCATCTAATCAATCATCTAGGTTCCTCTACAAAAAGGGAGGGAGGCACCTCTAAAGAGAGATTTGTCCAATTTACCTAAAATGAGTTGAACTTCCTCTGGAGCTGCTTCTCTGTCACTGCTGCTAGCAGAGGGAGTGCAGGCAGTTAGCTGAGGCAGGACACTTAGAGTGGTATTTAGCTGAGATTACAATTAGGTGTCTATAAGCAGGACTTTCCACAGTGTGGGCTGGTTTCTAAGCTCCTGTATATAGCCAGTTGAAATCCCTCAGAGAATCTAATGTACTTGCTCAGGGCTGGCAGATAGGACCTAGAGAAGAAACCAGCCCTTCTGCAGCAGCAGCTGGAGGTCAGGAGGAGTACACTGGGACATCCCAAAGGTACAAGATGCCTATTCTTGGACAGAGGAATCAAACCCCTATTCTGCGCAGACAGTGAAGCTTGCTGTCAGGGACCTGTGCAAATCCCTCTGAATTCTGGGGGTTTGGCAACCTGGGCTCAAGACCAGCTCAGATGTGGTGCCACTGTCTGTCCCTGATGATGGTCAGTGGCATCCTGCTCCTCCTTCACTTGGGAGCTCTTTTCCTCGGTCTCTAACAGAGCTGCAGTGCAGGGGTGTCCCTGCCTGGGCTTGCAGCTCCCTGACTTGACTTTCTGGCCTGGCCTCAGGTCTGCCTTGCCACTACAGACCTGCTGGGGGATCACAGGGCTCTTGGCCAACGCTACTTCCCATCGCATGTGTGCTCAGCTCTTCTTGCCTGGATGCTCCAGGAAAGCGCCCAGTGGCAGCGAGGCCACCACCCTGCTTGCCCCACTGCCACCCTCAGCTCCCAGCTCCCCTTCCAAAGCAGCCCCACTCTTGCTGCTCCCTGACACTCAAAGTAGTGATTTATCCCACCAAAAAGTGAACAGCTTCTCTCTGGGCAGCTCTTTACTTCTCCTGACTGTATTAATTAGAGCTCCACTGATGATGATGGGATCTTAGACACTTGTCTCCCATGGCAACATCTGTCATAGCTAAATTTAGGTGCCTTAAACCAAAAAGGAATTTCACTTTTACCATATAGACAGTCAGGGTTCAGTTCAGTTTTTCCGGCGTAGGCGTCCAGAGATGACCCACCCCGTGACAAGGCTGGAGGAGGACGTAATGCAGGAAATCTGTGTCTGTCTGGAGCAGCACTGGAGGCCACGTGGCAGAGCTGGAGGCACTTTGTGTGACACCAGGTGCTCACACTTGGGCAGACGGATTCTGCCCTTACAATCTGTTCAGGTGAATCTCTCAAGAAGGGCCTGATGTTCTTTTGCCTTGAACCTGGATGCTCTTCTATGCGAACTGAACTTAAAATGCCATTGCATGCCCTGCTGCAGGTCAAAGTCCGAATGACTGTGTGGGGTCACACAGTGGGGAACCAGCCAGGGACCTACCATGCCAGCCAGGGACCCACCACCCCAGCCAGGAGCAGGGCAGCTGGGGTGCACCAGGGCAGCCCTGGCCATCAGGCACATCCATGGGGATGGGCTGAAGCTGGGACAGGATGTTAGCCCATGGGCTGGGATCAGGATCAGGCCCAGTGAGGGGAACCGGGGTCAGAGATGGCCCAGGATGGGCAGGTTTGGTTCTGGCCATGTCCTCCTACAGGCACAGGCACAGGGGAAACCCTCAGCTGTGCTGGCACTGAGCTGCCCTGAGCCTGATGGCCAGTGCCCGGAGCAGGGGAAGTGCTCGAGGCCCTGCTGCTGTCACTGTGGCTCCCTGTAGCTCTACAGCTCCTTTCCCAACCACCAGTGTGCCCACTGCCCCCTTTAAAACATCTGAGGAGCAAATTTCTGCCTCTAAATTGCACCTGCTGCTCCTTTTGAATTCAGTAAAGATCAGAGCAAATGCATAGAATCTGCTTTCTCAAACATTTGATAAACTTGCTTCAGATAAATTTTGTTGTTTTTGACATAAATGACGGGATGCTATAAGTGCATCTAGTTATTTTATGCTCTGTGTGTGTGTAAAGCAGTGCATAAATCTGAATTCTGCTGCGTGATGGTTTTAGGTTTTGTATGCAAAAGGAATGCAAAACCCCCCATCAGAGTGCATGGTTTCCTGTTGTACGTTTCTGCATCATGAGAGAGGTTCTGCAACAGTTCGAAGTATGAAGATGTTCCTAAAATAACTGCATGGATCCTGCATCTTACCCACAGCTGTATCAGGGGATGTGTAGGAGGTGTCAACAAAGATACTAGGTGAATATGAACGTCTAATTAGTGTAGTGGAAACTTTGTTAATTATTTGCAGGAATATAACTATTCTAAAATGTGTTTCAGATACAGCTTCCATATTTAATTTTTGTTATGGTCTTATATTATAGGCAAGACAGTGCCATTGAGGAGATTATCAGAACATCCACCAAAATCACTTGCTCACCCATGGGTGGATCATTTTCTCATTCTTGTACGTGGAACAAAATGTTACTTTTACTTTTTCATTAAAACATTTTCTCTACCTCAGGATCCTGTTACCCTTCTGCTTCTTGGAAAGGAAAAGAAAATTTAATTCAAGAAATAAGACAAATTAATCAAAATATTTGGATATTTGGAAAGAAGATAATTTCAATGCTTTGTGTAGGTGTATAAATCTTAAGCTGTGTTTGTAATGTAATGTCTTTCAATTTTCCTTCAAGACGTAGATTCTGAAAGGTAACCTGACCTTTAGCTCTTTTTCAGAATAGGGCACTTATGGTAACAGCTGATTTTGTGAGAAGAATAAGGTAATATCAGGGGTTTTAGTTCACCAGAGAAAGTGAAAAAAACTTCCTCAGCCAACTTTTCTTTTCCTAATGAGTTGATTTTTGAGTAAATTATTCAACTGTGTTTTTCCCATATTTTTAGTGGTTTTTACAGAATTTTCCTGTAATACAGTAATATCTTTTGAACTTATTTGACTCTAATTGCATCAAAACTGGTCTTCAAAAGTGGTCTACATTAGTTAATGTTTTCTGCTATGGAGTTGTGGAAGAGAGCGGTTTTGAGTCTTTTTCTTTTTTCAAAATTGTTTAAATAGGACTTTTCCAAGTTGATACTCTTTCCAGTTTCGGTGTGAGTCTTCGTTTGGACTTCATTGGCTCCACATTTCCAGTAAGGCCTTGCACCAGGTTATAAGAAAGGATTTGTGAGATGGCAGTAAGTGAAATGTATGAAGTGTTAGAGTCAAGGAAAAGAAGGGAAAGGCTCAACTTTGCGGGTGATGGCCACATGGAGAAAGTACAATAGAAGAAATCAGAACGTGGGTTACTTACCCAGCCTCCCCCCAGGAAGCCCACAAATGAGGAGTGGCCCCAACCGATGTGTGACCTCAGTTCCACCTCCCACTTCGGAAGGATGCGGCAGACAGTGAGAACTCACATTTCTGAAATTTTAAAAGAGCAATAGGTGCCAAAAAGTCTGGAGAGACCTGAGATTGCTACCTATAATTTCAGTTAAATGAGAATTTGTCATTTCCTAAGTGAGGTGTTTCCTCTTTGCCAGTATAGGATACATTTTTCAAAAGCTGATTTCCATGGTGTGCTTGGCACTGATATGTAGCAGTCAGGTTCAGCCATGCTATCAAGGTTTAATTCAAACTGAATTTTCTTTAACTAGCCTCAAGTATAGTTTTAAGTGTTTGCTCTTCCTATTGCCTAGGTTGAACTAATTTGTTTTCACATCTGTAGAGCAAAAAAGAATCATATCCATGCCACATCTCTTCAATAAAACAGCAATCTATATTTGATTCTTTATTACACCTCACATGTAATTGCTTTGTCTAGGGTGGGAGAGTGTGGAAGGACAGTATTACTTATGGGTGAGTCTCCAGAATGAGTTTTTCTAGCCTTTCCATTTTTGATTTACAGTTTTCTTCTGCAGTTTGAGCACAACCTTTGAGGCACTACTGGCACTGTGGCTATTCATTCCTCTGACAGCTCCTTTGCCTCCTGACTCCTTCTCTGTATTCTGTGCATGTGGAAAAATCCTCTTTCTTTTCCTGTGCCAAAAGCCCTTCATATTGTCTTGCTGTTTTTGCCTGGAATTTGGTCAATAATCAAAAAAGCATTTATTCCTAACCCAAGTTTAACTATTCAAACAATCAAGAACCTCTCCCCACCTAAAAAACATCCACAAACTCACAAACCCAAAGCAGGAAACATATTTAAACAGTCACATAGTCTAGGGGAAGGTTAGGAGAAAGTAGGAGCTGGGTAAAATACATGCTGGCTTTGAACAGAGATGCTGTGTGGAAGGTCTTGTGGGTTCTATGCAGTGGCAGTGTCTCTGCCGTGTAATCCAACATGCTCTGTCACATAAACAAAATTGACAAGAGCTTGTATGTGCAACAGGTCACAAGATTGGAAGGGGCTGTGGTACTTGGGGAAAAGGAGGCATCAGATAATGGACTGTTAGAATAACTTCTCTGGCTTCCAGCCTGCCCTTGCCAACGTTTCTGGGTCTTTTTACAGAAGACAGATTAGTTTTCAGGCTGACTGGCTCTCACCCAAAGACTCTAGGTCTCTAGGTCAAGTGTCCCTGCTATACATAACCTGCAGGGATGCTCAGGAGGTCAGTTTGGCAGGCAGTTTGATACCTGTATTCATAGCCCCTCGTCCCTGATTGCAGCCTCTCATGTTGAGAATCCTGAAGAAACTTGTTCTGATATTGCATCAGGGTAGAGAAAGCATAGATACTTAGTGCTGGTGAATTGCCTTTGCAGATGGTTAGAGTTAGCAGAACTGTGCTGATTTACAGTACTTGATAATCAGGTGCCCTGTAAACTGGAAAAAGGTAGGCATGGTGAAAGGACAAGACGCAATGGACACAAATTATTTCAGGGGAAATTCTGTCTGGATGTAAGAAAAAAAATTCACCACGAGAACAGTTAAATATTGGAAGAGGCTGCCCAGAGAAATGGTGACATTTCCCTCACTACAAGTGAGGCACTCACACCTTGGCATGTCAGAGCCCTCAATAACCTAATCTGAGGCCTTGCTTTCAAAGGGCAGTTGGACCGGGTGATCTCCTGAGGTCCCCTCGCACCTTGACTTCTGTATGCTTTGCACTTGTACTATAATCTTTTTGTAGGAGGGACAGAACTGTCTGAGTGGAAGGAACAGACCAGGAAGAAATTAGACCAGCTAAACGAGAGGGACAATATTGCTGTGTGACTACAAGCATGGGATGAACTGTAAATAGAAGAGAGATGCAGCTGTGCACAGAGCAGGGTCCAGATTTCAATATGACATTTCACTGGCTGTAATAAAAAGTATTACCTGAAGTTAAAGCTGCTTGATAGGACTGAGCCTCCTGCATCATCTAATTAGTCTCTGTAATCTCATGCTCTTTAGATGTTGACTGTCATGGTTGATGCTTGCAGTTGTAGCAAGACCAGATGAAAAATTAGAGAATGGAGGGAATGCACAGAGAAACAATGCAATCTTCCCATAGAGAGTATATAGCCTAGAAGCCGCTTTTGATTATATTGTCCCATTGCTCATGTTGAGACCAATATCTAAAAATAGAAATCCTATTAATAAAGATAAAGAAATGGCATGTTTAACACAATCATATTAAATATATGAGTCTTAAGCAAAGATCCTTGTAACAATGTTAGTTCATTAAATTACAAGTGGTCTCACTATGAGGGCATTATATCATAGTGTTGCTCATTAATAATCTCTTCCTGTCTCTTCTGAATTAAATAACTTATAGAGATCCTGTGCATTTCCTCTGCCAATTAACCAACTTGCTATTACATACTACTGCAGGAGGTAAAAGTCCTGAATATTATCAAACCTGAAGTGTTTTCTGATTTACCTGGATTGCATCCTGTTCTTCTTTTTCATGTGTCCTATTGCCTTGTGAGTAAACTGCAGCTGGTAATAGCCTGATAAAACATACTTAGATTTAGACTACAAAGACATTTTCATTTTAAAATATAAAACATTTCAGAATTAGCTTTCTTCATCTAACTGCCAGATTCCAAGAGTAGGATCCCAGGCAGGTGTAAATCTAAGCAACTGCTATTTAAGCCAGTAGATCAATGACAGTTTTCTGAGTGGCAGTCCGTGCTTAGCTTACAGCTATGGGCACAAGCTCTGCATCAGAAGAGAGCAGGAAGCAAGGTGTTAGTGGGGGCCAGAGGCATTTTTTTATTTGAAAGTTCAAATGCATTCGTCACAGCCCTGAAATTACACCCTGCTCATGCTGACGGACCTACAGCAGTTTGGAGTTCTAGAGTGAAGTCAATGGCAAAACTTCTGTGGGTTTCAGCCCTGACCTATTCGTTGAATTACAGTTTGGATGCTACCAGCCATCGTTCTGCTGCACTCCTCCCAGCTGCTTGTTTCACTCCCACTTCCATGTGCAGCTGGCTCCGGTTTCTCTTGCTGTAGCTTCCCCATTCCAGTTTGAAGCTCATTGTCTGTAGGTCTAAATAACTTCATAACACCTACTGAAAAAAACCCCATTTTTATATCTGAACAGGCTCCTTACACCTTGATTTCCCCTGGTCTGGTCCTTGTCCCCTGCATCTCAGGCAAGAAATTCCTGCTCCTTCACACTACAGAGAGGCTATATCTGTGTTAGCAAATACTGCAGGCTGATGGGAGCAGACCTTTGGAGTGAAATGGTCTATGTTCAGAACCCAGTGTCCACCCTATAAGTGCTTCAGGGGATTTCACTTTGGACAACATTTCATGGGCAGGATACTCCTTTACATTAGAATCATATCTCTCCTTAATGATTTCACTTTGCAGGAGTGCGACCCATGCACTGTGAGACACCTCCACAGAATGAAGCAAAGTGGTAAGTGGGGGACAGACAGGACATTTGCTGCAAGAGTGCGCCCCTCATCCAAGCACTAGTAGATGAGCCTATGGTGATTCGGGGGAGAAGGGTGTCTCTGACAGAGACAACACATTGGTCCCTGACAGTCCAGAAAACCAGTCGCAGGAAAAACTGAGCCCTGCCTCTATAGCCTGAGCTGGAGGTACCTGGTGTCACAATATCTTTAGAGAATTTAGGTAGGACATGCTAACAAATCTTTTCTGGGTGCATCTGAATAAAGATTCTTCTGAATTTGTAGATGCATGAGAGAAGCATCTCTGATATGAGGACAAATTTCTGCTCCAAGCCAGAGTTCTTGAGTTTCTCAGTGTGAGGTTGCTTTCAACTTGAAATGTTATTTCAAAACAATAACTTTTCCCTAAGATTATTCACATAAACACCCAAAATTTATGAAAAATTATCAGTCTAAAACAGATACCTGTGGAAAATATGAGTAAAAAAGTGAAGCCTGCTAAAGAGGTAAGCATTTATAAGGACTTAAAATAGATTTCTGGGAAACATCCTCTGGAAATCCCCCCCATCTGATGTCTCTGTTTGGAGCCTGAACTTCATGTTGATGTTCACAGTATAATATGGCACTCCATGATCAAAAAGTACATTACTGTCTACTCTTCTAACTTCCCTTTCAACTCCCCCTTATGTATTTTAAAGCTTGTAATATTGATGTGTCCAAAAATTCAGACATAAAGGTGATGCATGCAGTTTTTTGAAAGCTGGTGAGAAACACCCTCCCATCAAAGAATCCAAAGAAGAAGTTGAATTTGACTGCATCAGGCTCCACAGTTGTCCAAAATGGCCTTTCTTTGCTGGTGGACCAAGGAAAAGCAATCATGGAGCATGCAGTGTTGTATTTAAAAAAACAGCTGTAACATAGAATGGTAGTTCCTGGAAGTATTCAATGTTAATAAATATCAGCTAAGACCATAGAAATCCCACCAGGTTATTTAAAATTGTATGAATTGTGTAGTTTTGTGGTGGATGGAGACCTGTGGAAGGGGCTGTGTCCTGCTCTGGGTGCTGGCTGCCAGGCTCGGGGCAGCTCAGCGCCGGTGCAGCCGAGGGTGGCCTCTCGCCCTGTGGTCATGGCAGTGATGTGGCCAGAACTAAGCCCGGCCATCCTGGGCATGTCTGACCCCGTTTACCCTCACCAGGCCTGATCCTAACCCCAACCCGTGAGCTGACATCCTGTCCCAGCCTCAGCCCATTCCCAGGAAAGTGCCTGATGCCTGGGGCTGGGGCTGCCCCATTGCTCCCCAACTGTCTTTGCGCTGGGCTGGGCTGGGCTGGGCTAGGCTGGGCTGGGCTGGGCTGAGATGAGATGAGATGAGATGAGATGAGATGAGATGGGCTGCCAGGCCCTGCCCTGCTGCCCCAGGGGCCCCCACTGCTCCCCAGGGACCCCCCAGTGCCCGCAGTGCCCTGGCACTCCCCAGATGGCATCTCTCATATGAGCTACATCAGATACGCAGGAGTGGGAACCACGTACGTGATCCCCCTGGTCCATTTGTGGTGTTTGGAGGAGACTGTACACAAATGACACCCTATTGTTGGGCAGCCTGGGCACCCTGGGCCTCCCTCTTCCCCCGCCAGCTCTGCTCAGCTTGGCAGAGAGACCCTGAACTACCACTGTCAAACTCACGAGGCCACTTGGGAGTGAAAGGAGATGGGGAAAGATCATCCTTGTCACCTCTTTATCAACAGTGTTGACACATTTGAGGAAACTGCCGCCAGTCTCCAGCGAGGTAGCAAGAAAGCCATGAATTATTTATTAGTTCAATTAGTTGACATGGGCGAAGAGTGGTGAGGGCTGTAAAATAATTACTTATTGATTTGCCTTTTCTTACTTGAACTGCTTCACGATTTTGGTGCGAGACAGCAAAAGCACAAGGGCTCAGGAGCCCGCTTGCTATCACTTCTGGTTACAGTGGAGCTGGCATTACAAATAATGAGGCTTCAGCTCTGGACATGTCCAAATATTGGTGCTGGCACAACAGATGGAATAACTTTATTTGCTACAGCACAGATGCTGTTACCTCATTATTTTCTACAGGCATGTTAAGCAACAATCAATAACTCCCTGTCTGCTTATGGCATTTGGAAATCTCTGAGGACTACTTATGACACTCACTTGTTTTTCACATTTGCCATTAAATCATATTCAAAATGCCCCAGACCTTCAAAAGGTGGCTACTTCTTGGGTATTTTTGGTGCATATTAAAAGGAAGCAAATTTTTATGCATATTAATACTAATAAAAATATCTACCCAACTTCAGAAAATGACGGATTATGACACCGTTACAGAGAAGAAGGCAGGGCCAGTAACTTATTTATAGATAATTCAGAATTCTGCTCAACTTTAGTAAACTTCTACAGTTACTTCATTTTTGTTGCTATGTTGGTAATTAGAGATGTTGGTTAGAGTTTGTATCAATGCCTATATCATGAGGTCATCAGATAAACACAATCTGAGAGTGATGCCTGCTATATGCTTGTGGTGGTGTAGATTTCACAAACACTCTGTTGTTGAATTGTCACTATAGGCCACTATGGAAGCTCTTCACAGAACCCTTTAGTGAACTCTTTTGAAATATAAAGTAAATTTCAAAACAAATACAGACCAAATGATGAGCTATTTCAAATAAATCAGAAGCTTTAATAACATTATTGGAAACAAAAAAGTCAAGTCACTTTCTAATCCTGGTGGAAACTCATATGCTAGGGTAACGGTGTGACTAAGAATTTGTATCATGACTCTGGACTTCTTGCATTTTGAAGGACAATGGTTCTTGAATTTTTTGACTGTTTTCAAACTGCAAGTTAGAACATGACAGATATACTGTCATTAGTCATCACAGTCCGTGGTCAGGAAAATGTCAGGTCCGCTCAAAATCATTTCTAAGTACAGAAGAATATGAAGACATTTTTATTGTAGGACTAGCCTGCTGCAGGCAAAAGTAGATGTGACAAACTCTGACATTTAAACCTTGAATCAAAGTTACACGTTTGAAGAGAGGAGCAAGATTTTCTTTAGCTGGTGACTGCCATCTATTCTACCCAATATTTGCTGGTTACTCAAACTCCTAGATTCAGGTAGCACAGGGCCATTCATTTTTCGGTACTGGCCAGAGAAGTGTCCTGTTCAGATTCAGCAACTTGTTTGAGTAAAAGCTAGCAAGGTGGGTTCTCCCCACTGGCTTTACAGCACCAGCAGTGTCATTTTCCTTGGTGCTGTAGTTATTGTGGTGCACACGATGAATGACCTCCTTGTATCCAGGCACTAGCACACACTAACCACTGCCAACAACAGGAAAATCAAGCTTAGGATCTTCTGTGGTGGGTTGATCCTGGCTAGCAACTAAGCCTGTACCCAGCTGCTTGCTCACTCCCTCTCCTCAGCAGGATTGGGGAGAGAATCAGGAGAGCAAAAGTGAGGAAACTGCTGGGTTGAGATAAATACAGTTGAGTAAGTGAAGGGAAATGAGAGAGGAAAAAAAAGTGATGAAAAAAAGCGATGAAAAGGTAATAATTCCCACGATGCCCAGCCAGTCTCCAAGCAATGGCTAGTTTGGAAAGTAGCCATTAGAAAACTGGTCTTTCCAGGTTTTATTGCTGGGTGTGATGTTACACGGCATGGAATATCCCTTTGGATAATTTGAGTCATCTGTCGCAGCTGTGTCCCCTCCCAGCATCTTGCCCATTGCCAGCCTGCTCACTGGGAAGACAGAGTGAGGAACAGAGAAAGCTTTGATGCTGTGCAAGCACTGTTCCGCAATAGCTAAAAGATTGGTGTGTTACCAATGCTGTTTTAGTCACAAATCCAAACCACAGCACCATGTGAAGAAAACTAACTCCATCCCAGCCAGAGACAGTACAATTTCATACCAGTGCTTGCTTGTGAAATACTTGGACTGAGATTCTGGTTCACCTTCAGCTCTCACGCTCTCCTGTTGCAAGGCTAAATCACAGCTTGACCAGAAGCTGCAGCTAAGATGGTTCTGGAAATAAGGTTTCTAGAAATCATGTTTGTTCCTGTCTTGTCTGCTGACTCTGTAGTAGCTGCTGTCCTGCTGATGGTGAGTGTCACTGTGAAACAACACCAGAGCATTTCCATTTGCTTAAAAAAAAATAAAGCTCAGAGCTAGGAAATTACACATAAAACAACTGAGAAGAATACTGTGGTTGAAAGTTTCAAGCACTGAATGGTACAAAATGACATGATTAGGTTGCGTGTACGGTCCCCGTATAGGGGATTATCACACCCCCCCTCTCATTTGCCCTCTGACTGTCTTCAGTTCCATAGTCATACACGGCTTTCTCCACAGACAACTTTAACTCCAGCATTTTCTTAAGTGCTTGCCTGTGCAACATTAATGTTCTCAGCAGTTTGTCTTTAACCTGGTGTGGGTGACCTATACATATTTGCAAGAGGTTTTTATACTTTTTGTTTCTCTCTTTTCAATAAAACATATTTTCAGGAAGCAGAATTGAAGAGCATTGTGTTAAGCAGGGTCAGAATGAGAAATGTCAAGATCTTATTAAAGAGCATTCGTAGTCTGGGCATTCAGCTCAGCCAGTGGGTCTCTTAAGTTTTTCTTGCAATCTGTTTGGGAAGTGAGCTTCTTCAGCAAGTAAATGTTAGCAGGAAATTAGGGGAAAGTTTCCAGCAGTTAAGGGTTCTTATGTTCAAGTGTTATTTTGAAAATATTTCTAGTTAAGTGCTAACACATTTTCAAGTGTCATTTAACAGGTATGATGGCATTTCATGTGGGAGGTGAGCATACACCAACAACAGTACTACTCCTTCAGCATGACACATATGTTCATTTTGTGTGCTGGAACAGTGTGGTTTTACGGACACCTTGTCAATATCTACGTTGGCATAATTCACGGAATAATCCTATGGGGATTGTAAATTTAATTAGTGTCAGAGTGTTTAGAGGCATTTTTGCACATCAAAACAAAATAAGTAAATAAATAAATAAAGCAAACCTCTCTTCAGTAAGGACCTGTTCTACCAGCAATGGCTCCAACTTCTGCTATTAGCTGCCTGCCAGGTACCCAGCCATCTGCAGATCTGGGTGCAGGAGTAGAGCACAGCCATATCAGTAGCCACAGCTGTTTCTGAATGCTCTGTGGACAGGGCAATTTTTGCTGAATTGCTAGTGACTCTCTGGAAGGAGAGTTCTGACTGGCAGAGGGAAAAGGTCAGGAGCAGCTTTCAACAAGACCATCCATCCAGGTGCATGTTTGACAGACTTCAGTGTACTCCTGGGAGGGATTATGTGGCTTTTGGAGGAGAACTTCCCCTGGGGTCCTTGCTTTGTTTCTCCTGCAGTGGCAAAGGACAGTCTTTACATCATTCTGCGCACTACCTTTTTCCTCAGTTATACTGAAAGTACTTCTTATGTTGGCACCATGCCTTCTTCTTCTTGGCAATTTTTTCTTACTCAGTTTAGCAGCTAGTAGTAGCAAAGTGCCAAAGGTCAGAGCAAATACGTGAATTTTACCTTCTTCGATTCTGACCGTAGGGTTTATCCTTTTAACATTGGCCTCTGTGGAGCAACAAAGAGGCAGAAAGTTTATTCATCAACTAGTGAGTTTATGTGCTTTTTTCTATACCAGTACTCTGCTGCTATTTAATTAGTATAAATCATGGCTAATTTTACTAAGTTAATATTAACACAGCACTTTGAACAAGCACACTTCTGTAATAGTTAATGCTTCTAGCACACTATATAAAGCAATATTAAAGGTGACACCAGATAAATGTGTTTCCTATTTTCTTGCTTCTAAATGTCTTTGTTTTCTTCTCTGGAGTCAGAGTTCTTCCACAAGGATACTCTAAAAAAAAAGGCATTTGCCTAAAAACATTAGGGCTGTGTGACCAATTGATGGCTGGCAAAACGGGGAACAAATTGTGTTCAAGCTGAACCATGTCTAATTGTCCTCCTTTTCTTTTCACTGAACTGTAAATCCTGAACATCTTTGTGGCAGTAGCTCCTGTTTTGATCAGTAACTCGGGGGCAAGAGTGCTCACTACCGCAGTATGGGAGATGCTGGGTCAGCTTTAACCCCTGTGAAGTGGTTTTGAAGCCCATATTTCTGAGTGCCTCGGAGAGTGTTTTAATCCATGGATGTTGTAAGGTGGAGGGGCAGGCAGGAGAAGGTGGGAAGAGAAAAGTTTCTCAGTCACTCCTGTTCCTGTTATCCTGCTGTGTACAAATAATGAAACAACCACGCAAGCAGGAGTTAAACTCCAATGACCTGTTACTCTGTTGGGATAACCTGTCACTTGACTGCCCATCATGGGAGTTTCTTGGCAATCAGGCTGCTACGCAGTCGCTGTCTCTCTAAACTCTTACTGCAAAATAGACCTGCCTGAAAAGGAAAAACTGTGTGGAAAACCCTTGCCTACTTTGTAGGACGTTCAAGAGGAGTGCAGGTGAACGATGTTCATATCCACTGGTGGCCTTATTCAGGGTAGGGATTTTAAGCTAAGCTCCCTTATCTCCCAGTGGGCACCCCAGTGACCTCCAATAGACTGCTCTCAGGTGGTATGATCCCAGCTGGGAGCTGTATAGAACAGTGAGCAAACATATGCCAGAAGTGACTCATGTGCCTCATATAGGCTCATTAGAATCATAGAATCATAGAATGGTTTGGGTTGGAAAGGACCTTAAAGATCATCAAGTTCCAACCCCCCTGCCATGGGCAAGGACACCCTCCACTAGCCCAGGTTGCCCAAAGCCTCATCCAGCCTGGCTTTGAACACCTCCAGAGATGGGGCATCCACAGCTTCTCTGGGCAACTTGTTCCAGTGCCTCACCACCCTCACAGTGAAAAATTTCTTCCTAATGTCTAGTCTAAATCTACCCTCTTTCAGCTTATACCCGTTACCCCTTGTCCTCTCACTACTCTCCCTGATAAAGTGTGCCTCGCCACCATCTCTCCTGTAGCCCCCTTCAGGTACTGGAAGGCTGCTATTAGGTCTCCTCGGAGCCTTCTTTTCTCCAGTTTGAACAACCACAATTCTTGCAGCCCGTCCTCATAGGGGAGGTGCTCCAGCCCTCTGACCAATTTCATGGCTCTCCTGTGGACTCTCTCCAATAGGTCCGGGTTTTTTTTATGTTGGGGGCTCCACATCTGAA
>NW_010128622.1:62711-93474 GCF_000699245.1 Pterocles gutturalis | reverse complement strand
CCGGGCTTCGTCCTGCCGCAGGGTTTGCTTTTCTGAACTGACAAAGCAGAGATGCTAATACCAGCGTCTGGTTTGGGCGTGTTGAGCTTTTCCCAGGGGTGTCTGTGTGCAGGTTCACGTTCACAGCAGCTTTGCACTTCGGTGGCAGCAGCCTGTTCCAGTTAGCGGCGTTGCTTTAGCCATTAGCTTTAGCCAAGGATTCAGCAGCAGCATCAGTAATTTTTGTGTGCAAGGTTCAAATATCTGACTCGGAAGACCCTGAAGCTATGTGGGCTATTTGAATCTGTCACTACTTGGGGTTTTTTTTCTTACTTTGATATTACGGAGTTTTTGGTTTTTTTTTAGTTGCAAAGATCTTTGAGCTGAAACTTTGGATTATTTTGGTCTTACTCTTAATTTTTTATCTCTAACGGTGTCTTTTGAGTGTTTTTTAATGTAAAAAATAAATATCTGACTGAATCAAACTTTGTTTGATCTTCCATTTTATAATTATTAAGTCCACTTTTAAATTTGTAAACCACTTTTCAGTGTACTCAAGTATTCGAGATGTTTGATTCTGCAGATAGGAGCTTGTACATTTAATGTAAATGAAATGACACCATGAGCTACTGAGCCCTTCTCACCCTCCGCACGCAGGGTGGTTTGTGGGCAGACAGAAGTGTTCATTTTCTTTTTCCAAACAAGGTGTTTGTGACCAGCTGTAAACTGGAAGAGCCTAGAGCTGAGGCTGGTGTGGGGCTGAATCAGAGCAAGCAGGCTGCGGTGTGCAGCAGGGGGGTGTCTGTATTAATTTGCACTCCTTATTTTGCTAATGAGACCATGCCATTTCAGGTTTGGAACAGGCTTATCTGCCTGCTCAGCACTAGCAGAGGGAGTGTCTACGTGTGAGAGACCAGAAATACCTCTAATCTCATTCTGTTACTTTGTGAGTCCCATTCTCTGACAAAGCTCCATCAAAAAAAAGCAGCTGTTGCCTGTCCCTGTTCTGCTGCAAGAGGATGACAGACTAAAGGTAGCTCAAATTCTTTAGGGACAAAATATACTTCTATCTGCATAGCTGAAACAGATGAGTTCTTTCATTTGAAGTTTTTCACAGTGTGTTTCCCCTGTGTGGAAAAGTTCAGCCAGAACTTCAAAGGTTTGGCAAAGTTACAAGCAGGGAAGGTCTTTGAGTGCAACCAGTGTTAGGCAACCGTAAGGGGTGGTGTTTGCAGGTTCACTTATCGCCAGTTACCCTGTCCTGGGGTCGTCTGCCTTTCTTTTCCTCCTGAAATAAGATTATCAGGTTTTTTTTTGATTGTACAATATTAGTACACCTTACTAATTTACAGTTCTATTTACAATGATTCCAAGATTTGGAAAGAAGCGTTTCAAAATAAGCATGTGCTGTTATTTCTTGTTATGGGAGGAGGGCAACCAGTAATTATGCCTTCTGTTGAGCTTATCTAGAAGAGAGAGAAATCTCTCATATCGAGAAGGTATTTTTTTCTCTTATAATTTCTTTCAAGTTTTCTGTCTTTATAGGGGTGTTGCAGTGTGCAATGCAGCTATTCCTGTGTGCATCAGTTCCTTGCATTTCAAAGCAAACTTCAGGGAAAAGATAATGCTTTAATGTGAATGAGGAAACACACAAGAGATGAAAGAAAATAACTTGTGTCTAAGCATATCCTCCAGACTCCCTTCCCTTCCCCGTTTTTTCCTCTTATTAGAGATAAAGTGGGTTTACTGGTTTAGTTTTTCTCTGGGATGATGGTGACCCTCAGACTCCCTCAATCTCATCTCACAAACTGAGTGCAGGGCCAGGAGGTGTCTTACCAGATATGCTTACTCCCCCAGGTGTCCAGAAGTGGTCCTCAAAGTCTTGGATTTTTTACTTCAGGTTTGTTTTGTGATGGAGACCGTGTTGAAGTCTTGCTGTGATGAACAGCACCCTCATCAGGGTGAAGACTTCCATGGGAAGCATGAGCAAAACAGCAAGCTTTCAGGTATGTGCTAAAATAGGGGTTGCTAACATTATGTTTTGTTGCTGACATGCTTCTTCATTGCTTCAGGAAGTTTCAGCATCAATTATAAGCCTGTCTGTATATGGTCCTATTGTATAAAGAATTAATGAAATTAAAACATTTGAGGTTGCTTTTGATTTTAAACTTATTCCTGCTTTCCGTGTGTTACAAAACTTCAGCAGCAGTAGTTTGTTACAATTCGCTAACCCTACTATTTATTTATTACAGAATATGTTATTATAAGAGGATACCAGAATTCCAGAAAGGCAGTCCTTGAGAATAAAATTCTCTGACCAGACAAGTACACAAAAAATAATACTTGAGCTTTTAACCTATAATCGCTAGCCTTATCCTAAAATGTCTTTAGAAGTCTCTATGTGCATAAAAATGCTGGTTTTGCTCTTACCAGAGAAGATCCAGGCCCCCAGAAGCAAACAGATGATGTTTAGACGGCAGTCTGCTAACAAGGACAGTCACTGACTGTTTCTAGCACTTTTTGGGATCTTTCACACAAGCAGCAGTGTTGAGTTACTAAATGCTCTCAGTGCCTTGGGTAGGCACTATGCTGGATCTGTAGCTTGTGTCACCCGGCTGTAGTTCTTCGGCAGCGCTGAGCTTTGTCCGGGCAGGAACTTGAATTCAGTGTCAGACAAAACTGAGTATTTGGCAGATTTTACAGCAATTACTGAGAGACCTTTTCATCATTATTAGTATCTACCTTAGGACTGTTAGACTGGGGGCACAAAGCAACCCAAAACCTGATATGGTAAGGAAAGTAGAAATCTGCCAGTTTCCAAAGACGTTAAAAGATGTGCCCTCTGAGTCTTTCTTAGGACCCTTGGTTTTTGCCGGAGTTAAGTTCTTTTCTCCTAACGAAGCAACTTCACTGGAGAAATTCCAGTGCAAATTTGATGTTGTAAGTTACTGGCGGTATATTTTTGTTTCAGTAAAAACTGAAACTGAAGCAACTCATCAGAAGTCAGACTAAAATGCAAAGGTTGGAACAAAACTGTCAGTTGCTTTATTTGGAGCAGGTTAGATAGCAAGCTAGTTATAAACAATGTTCTACAAGAGCCTGTTAGTACTATATCACTGTTGAAAACAGTTTTCTAGCTCTGTCCTGTGGCTACTGAGCTCTTGGGATGAGGTTTGTGTAGGATGTTTCAGAACCCAGTAACAGGATTATCTTCCTCTGAGGGGAAAGGCCTGTGTCTTTGAGTGATGCAATAACAGTTTGGTGTTAAGTTCTTTATCGTTCTGTTATGTGGTTTCATCTCTCAACATCTTTGAGTTATTCCTGGGGGAAATGGAACACGGTACAAATATCAGCCTTTCCTCTTCCTGTATTTTCTGAAGAGTTCAGAAAGCTTTCTTCAATATCTTACATTCATTATATAATACATGAGCGTTTCTGTAAAAAGTTGAAATTATTGTGCAAACTAACTGGAAATACCACTTTTTAAATGATAAAGCTTTTTATCAATAATTATTTTTTAGTGACAAAACAAGAATTAGAGCAGTAATAGATAAACTTCATAATGAACTTCTGAGCACAGGGGCAATATGAATGCTATCAATTAGATGTTATATAGTAACTTCTTGTATTTTTAGTGTTAAACAGAAAATTTTCTTCTATTGACAGGAAATTTAAGTGATTTCTCAAACTCTTAATCTTGTACTTTTCAAGGTGTTTAACTTAACCTGTCTCAGTAAAATTGGGAAGTAACCCGAATAACTGTACAGCTGACTAGTTTTCCTTAGACTTTTCCTTTGGGGATTATTAAACACAGTGTCCTGTACGTCTTGACTGTCGGTCAAGTCTGATCATTTTTATCCTAGGATATTTTTGAAGTTTTTTAGATACGATTCCTAGGAGAACTGGATTATAACCTTTTACTTGTATTTGTTAATCAAAACAGTATCTTAAATGAATGTTATCAGTTTTGGAACCTAGCATAGAGGGTTTTTTTCCTGAAATATCCTCCCTGAAATGACTTAAAACAAAATAACCTGGAGAAGCAGAGGGAACAACGTAAAGGAAAAATGTGAGTAAAAGGATAATAAGAGAGGCAACAGGCTTCAGTTCTCAAAAGTATTTTTAGTATGTTGGTTTTTATAAATTTTTGAAATAAAGATTACCATCGAAAGTTTACTATAACTTGAATTACCAACTAATTTATTGGACTTTTACCAGGAAGAAAGGGTTCTTTAGGCAGACTTCAGATTTTGTTGCTGTGTAAAGTGAGCTAACATAGAAGGCTGGGGATGCATGCTAATCCATAGTTTCTAGCATATCAGTGATATTTTGAAAATATTTCTCATTACTTGTGACATATTGTCATGGTAAAACATAGCACATTTTTGTGTATACAATACAATTTATATATTTATGTTAAATTTAATTTCATATTTATTTTTAGGATGAAAAATGTATACATTTGGTTGACTTTCAAATACTGGTTTGTGCTTACTTCTGTATAATAAAATATTCTTCACCCCTGCTTTACAGAAATTAGCCACAGCCTCTATATACTTCATGGCTTCAAAATAAGTGAATGCTTATGCAGGGTATAGAGAACACTTAAACTAAAAGGATTCGTAGACTGAATGGAAAACTACATTATTTTTTGAAATAATACAGTACAGCATCCTTCTTATGCCATCTAGTGATTGCAGCACAAAGTGCAGCGACTTAAATGCAGAGAAAACATGGTTTTCGGTGTTTACTATTTTAAGTAACAGTGTGAGGGATTGCATTATTATCTTTAAAAAAAAAAATTTCTTGCATTTTTGATTTACATCCCATGCATGTGCTCCTGTGCTTACAGAAACAACTATTATAGTTTTGTCATTTATGAAATTGATTTTGCAAATCTCATGAAAACTTGTATCAATGACTTGTAAACTGATGTCTTACTAACCAGAAGGCTTTTGCCCTCTCAGGAACTGCTAGGTGGCAGATAAGTGGGGAAAAAAAAAATTTAAACGCTGCTGCTTGTAAGGGAATGTGATGAAAAACAACAATAATATAAAGTATGCATATGGTAATGTCAAGAGGGATAGATGTGTATCTGCTGTTTTTTCCTCTATGTGAATTCACAGTCCTATGAACTGAAGTCTGATTTGTGATCTCAAATAGAGATTGGATATTGACTCAAGCAATAAAATTCCTAACTTACTTTCCCTGGTCTTTCCACAGCAGGAATAAAAAAAGATATTGAAAAACTTTATGAAGCAGTGCCACAGCTTGTAAATGTGTTCAAAATTAAGGAAAAAATTGGAGAAGGTAAATGTTTTATTTTAGCTTGGTTAGACTTGGATTTCTTTTGGTATTTCTAACTTAAAAGGTATAAATCTAAGATCCCAATACATGTGATGAAGCCCTATGACTTTTTTATTTACTTCTTGGTCTCTGTAGGAATTCTGATATGTTGCTGAGCACAGAGGTGTGTTACTTAGGGACATTTTGCAAGATATTTTCTTGAAAATCTGGTATATTAAATCCTTTCAAAAAAACCAGCATTCCAGTTTTGAGAACTAAAGATTTTTGAGGTAGATTTGAGTAAATAAGTCTTAACACTCCAGTCTTTTTTCTCTTTTACATGAGAAATCTATTTATATGCAATGGTGTTTTGACATATTTAACTGCTGTTCCTTAAGTTGGCTTTGTTTCCATTGAAACTCTGTGTGCAGAACTGGAAGAGGAAACTGAAAGATTATAGCTGCTTTATTTAAAAAAACTTTTTTAAAGACATAAGGTATTGAATTTTAGACCACTTGTGTACACCTTGCCTTCAACAGATACTATTGCAGGTACTTTCAGTAAACGTTAGGCGTGACTATAAATAGATTCTTGGGTACTTACGATTGTGGGATTTCAGCACTTTGGGACTTTACCCATTTGACCTCTGAAAGGCTTTGTGACACTAAACAAATATGTTGGTGAGAAGTTGAATTGTTTTATGGATGTTTTATGATGGAATATCTGTGATGGCAGGATACATGGCTAAAAGTTTTTGTCTCAAAAAAAAAAACCAAACCCAAAAAAACTGCACCACCATGCACCAGAGCATACAAAATTTCAAAAACAAAAAAAAAAGGGGGTTCTGCCTATCTGCCTATCATAAAAAAGGATAGTATAGTTAAACAAAATCTCTGGTTATGAATAGTACTCTGATTTTGCTCTTGGGAGCAAACAGTGATTTTAAAAAATACCACTTGCAGTTCTGTATCATTATGAGAAAACAAGCTTCAATTTAGGATTTAACTCTGGAGCCACTTTTCATTTTAGCAGTTCACACCACCAAAAATAATGTCCTAGGTCAACTTGGTAACCCTTGTTGCTATTATCAATTCCACTGAATGCATGGGACTCAATTTTTTTTTTTTTTTGTTATGACTGCAAGAAGTATTTGGAGTTTTTGCTGGCATTTTGATGTATTTATGCACTTACAGACTGTTGAACTAGGATGATGCAAACACAATGCTTTATGTAATCAGCTGTAATTTGTACTGTTTATTCATATGGAGGAATGCTTCAACTTGTATGTTGAGATATCTTAGATCATTAGGATAAGTTAACCTCCTAAGAGGCATATTAGGATATCCTTAAAATTAAATGGGTGGGTAAGTTTATCGTACAGTCTTAATACTCCCTTTCTCAAATGAGTATCATGTTCTGTCTATGCAGTAATGCTCTGGGCAAACAAATAGTAAAGTTACACATCATGTGAGAAGTCTTGCTTTACAGATAAGGTAGCAGAATTAAGAAAAATGTAGCAATTTCAGAAGTGCTTTGAATAGCAAAGGCAGTGCTTTCCAGATTAGCATTGTATAGCCCACTTACATGGTAGGGAGAGAAGAGTTAGATGTCAGATGAAAGTAAGCTACCTAAACAAGAAAGCAAATCAAAGATAGGAAATTTACATTCAAAGAGCTCTGTGTCCCAGGCAGGTTAGACAGTGTTACATTTGCATTTTTACTGACATAAAAAACTTGTATACAAGATTACTGAATTCAGTAGTAGAAAAAAGGAACTTCATTCTTCTCTTCTAGAATCTGCTTTTGATGTAGTATCAAGTATACTGCAGGATTGCAAACAGATTGCCTCTGTAAAAATCTGAACTGACCTAATTAAAAATGCTGAAGACTGTTTTTCTCCCTTCTTTACAGGTACTTTTAGTTCTGTTTACTTGGCCACAGCACAACTACAAACAGGACGTGAGGAAAAAATGGCTCTGAAACACTTGATTCCAACCAGCCACCCTCTGAGAATCGCAGCTGAACTTCAGTGCCTCACAGTAGCAGGGTACACATACAAAAAATTATGATTGTCATGAGCAAACTGCAGAACACTGTCTCACTCTTCTGTATTTATTTAAAGTTTTGCCACTTCACTTGTTTGTTTTTTTTTTTTTTTTTAACTGCAGAAATGTATATTCTTCTTATCAAGAGCAAATAAGAAATAAGAGTGTCTTACCTGCAATGGATGCCCTTTTCTGCTAGGCTTAGTTTGTGGCTGATGCTGTATTTTCCATTTGAGAAGTTCTGTGATGTATCTCTGATAGAGAGATAGTTCTGAAATGCTTGGAAAAAACAATCTCTTCATCAGAAAATGGGATTTTATGAATGACTACTTGTTGCCAGAATGTGCTAAATAGCACCTACTTAAAGTAGCTGGTATCATGAAGGTTAGGTCCTACATTTAATTAGAGCGTCACCACAAACCATGGCCCCATCTGTGGGGCCCTCTTTGCAAATTGCAGAACTCAAATGGAACATAGCAATGAGAGGCAACAGCATGGTTCCTGACTGCTGGTAAGACTACTGTCAAAATATAAATGAGATCGTAAAAGAAAGCATGACTGAAGTTTTTAAGAAAGGAAAATAAACATCCATCTTCTGGTCTTTATTCAGTGACATTACTTTTCTTTTAGGGGACAGGATAACGTTATGGGAGTTAAATACTGCTTTAGGAAAAATGATCATGTGGTTATTGTTATGCCATATCTAGAACATGAATCCTTCTTGGTGAGTCCCAGAGTTTTTATGTGTAGTAGAACTTTTTAATTAAAAGCAATTGGATAATTACAATATCCAAATAATCTTTCAGGATATTTTGAATTCTCTGTCCTTTGAAGAAGTGAGGGAATACATGTTCAATCTGTTTAAAGCGTTGAGGCGCATTCATCACTTCGGTATTGTTCACCGTGACGTCAAGCCCAGTAACTTCCTCTACAACAGGCAGCTAAAAGAGTAAGTCTGTCCAGATGACTATATTGTGATCTCATTTGGGGATGTGTGCCTTGGCAGAACAGAGTCAATTAGGCTTTTGGGATTTTTTTTCCTTCCAGCTGCATAACGTGTGCTTTAGTAATAAAGCTAATTTTTTTTTTTTTATTTGTGAAACTTTTATTTCTGTGTTTAGGGATTTGAGGAGGGAAGGAATTTTTTTTCATGCTTAATGTAATATCAGCTTCATAGAGAGAAAAGTACCTGAAAAAATGAAGATTTTACTATTGATTAAAAGTACTACATTTTTGAATGAGAAGAATAAAATCAGTATATTTTTTTTAACAAGAAAGCTAATACTACCTTGTGATGCATTGACTGATATTTGTAAATTTTTTAAATTTGCTCTTGGATAGAGTAAAACTGATACAGATATGACAGCTGGATTTGGGCTGTTGTCACCTTACATTGAATTATTGTTTATTACTACTAGGATTGGGTTTTGTGCCTGCAACTTATGATATTTAAAGACTGTAAAAAGTGAGGTACTGCTTTTTTTGTGAAGAGCTGAAATGGATAGAATAAGGTACTGTTTCAATGCTAGCAGTCCTGTAGTGTCTTGGTGAGTATTGTGCTATGTACAATTCAGACGTTGAGGTGCTGGAGTGTGCCCAAAGGACAACAGAGCTGGTGCAGGGTCTAGAGCACAAGTATTATGAGGAGTGGCTGAGAGAACTGGGGTAATTTAGTCTGGAGAAAAGGAGGCTCAGGGGAGACCTTATTGCTCCCTACAACTGAAAGGAGATTGTAGCAAGGTGGGTGTCTGTCTCTTTTCCCAGATAACAAGTGATAGGATGAGAGGAAATGGCCTCAAGTTGTGCCAGAGGAGGCTCAGATTGGATATTAGGAAAAGTTCACTGAAAGGGTTATCAAGCATTGGAACAGGCTGCCCAGGGAAGTGGTGGAATCACCATCCCTGGAAGTATTTAGAAGACGTGTAGATGTGGCAGTTAGTGATGGACTTGGCAGTGTTGGGTTAATGGTTGGACTCGATGATCTTAAAGGCCTTTTCCAACCTAAATGATTCTATGTAGTGAAAGTTTGTAGGGGAGATTTGATTATATTTTGCCAAACCACAAGCTTAAAAATTTGAGAAATACTGATTTTTTTTTTTTTTTTTTTTTTTTTTAATCTGTCAAAATGAATTTGTCCTGTCGTTTTGCTCTTCCAGCATCTGTTTGAGCCTTTAATTTCTGCTTTGGGTGCGGACACCATGGAGCCAAGTTTGTCAGACCCAGAGACAGCTGGATTGTCTCTGTCCTGGTTGTAGCAAAAAATAATTATTTCAAAAACAGATCTGAAGTGTGAACTGTTTGAAATAAATTCCAGTAGCATTGCTTGAAGTCTGGCAAAACTTTGAGCATTATCTTGTCTGTCCTCACTGCTACATTTGTGCCTCTGACCATGAGAATCCTGCAGGGCTCAAGTCACTTGTCCTTGACTGTTGGCTGAAGGTTTGGAGCTGTAGGACTAGAAGAACCCGTGAAAGATGTTGCTGGGAATGTTTTTTTTAACACCATTGGAGAAAGTATGCACTTGAGAAGATTTTGGGAGAAGAAACAATGAAGCAAGATGGGTATACGGTAAAAAAATTGGGTGAATAGGTAAGATAGGACTGAGGAGGAGGAGGAAAATAGGACTGTGATGCTGGCACCAGTACAGATAAGCAAGATATTGAGTAAAATATGAAAGAAAGATAAGTAAACAAGTAAGGTATAGTAAATTGAACTGATTGATGGATACGTTGTGACTCCTGATTCTAAATGTGTGTCTTTCAGGTATGCCTTGGTAGATTTTGGTTTGGCACAAGGAACCCCCGATACGAAAATTGAGCTTCTCAAAACTGCTCACTCTGAAGACCAGCAGGGAAGTTGCTCGCAAAATAATCCCACCGTAGCCTTGGGAAGTGGGGTTTCTGTCAGTGTCACAGCACCTAAACAGATAGCTCAACCATCAGCCTCACAAGCAGCTGATAAAAGGTCCAGCTCACTTTCAAAAATACAGATTAAACAAGGAAGAGGAGGAAAGGTTCTCAGTCTTTTTCATTAATATTTTTGTCTGTTTAATGTGTTACTTCTTCCAACAGGGGGAGATGTAATACCTGAACAAAAGCTGTGGGTTGCGTATTTGTCAGGGTCCTAATGGCATGCACAGAATCACAGTGGTCGTGTTAGAGTGGCCAGTTTTACATAGCCCTGTTGGCATCATTCACTATCTGTTAGACATAATACAATGCCCAAGGCTGTACAAAACCCTAGCACGGGTTACTATTGAGACAGCCTTAAATGTTCTTTTAAGTGACATGTACTGTGGAACTCCTCCCCATGGCAATAATTATTCATCTATGTTTAGTTACATAGTTACATAACAAACGCAGTACCTATGACATTCAGATTGTTTTGGGGTACTTCTGAGGTGTGATTTGTTTTGCAAGCATGTCTGCTGTTCTGTCTAGACCATGTTTTCTTCATCCACAGTAAACTGATGCCTGAAAAGGACTTACCGTGGAGCTGTTCTTGTTTTATGTCACTTCACACTTTTTTTTTTTTGAGCTGTCAGTATCCAGCTGACTGTGTGTTAGATAGGATCCTTATTGTCCTTTTTGTTGGTATTGTAGGATTCTGTGCACCATTCTGTCCAGCGCTCTGTCTTTGGAGAGAGGAATTTCAATGTCTATAGTTCCACATACCAGGAGAACTCAAGTACAAAAGTAAGAAGTATGACTCATCAGTAAGAACAATCTGTTACATATTTGAAAAATTATAGAACTGGTTGTTCTGTAAGACTGGACACTACTCCAAGATGCTGTGGAACTAAAAGGTTTTGAGCAGATTATTAAATGTGCCTTTGCTGAAAGGCTCGAAGCATTTTTCATTTTTGTTTCAGTCCCTTTTGAGCCTCTTAAAGAGCTAGTTATGTAGCTGTCTCCCTAGCTGATGTTGTTTCTATGCTAAATTAATCTTTTTTCCTACACTTGTACCTGTGCAACTAAGATATACTTAGCTCGTGAAACTTCATGCTTTTTTAAATTTTGCAGTTGAAGCTGGAGAGAAAATTTGTAATAAATATTTTTCTGTACTTTTTGTAATTAGTATTTTATATGATATGGGGGAAAGCCCAATTAGAGGGTTTGGCCAACAGTGATCATCTTAGTCTAGAATTAGAGTTAGTGCTTGGGTGTTGCTGTGGCTTTAATATTTCATATGTTCTTGAAACATTATATTAACTTGAAAAATACTTGTGTTGTAGCTTCAGAATATCTAGTGTATATTGTTTTTTAGTAAATGCTGAAAAATGTTTTCCAAAGAGGAAGCAGAGGAAATCAGGATATTCAGAAAGCTCCAGTGTCTGTTTTACAGATGTTGTGATATTGTTGAAAAGTTTTGCTGTCTTCTGTTCTAAAATTGCAGCTTCTTGCTCGTGAGTACCTGTTCAGTCTTAGTATTTTAGGAACTGGCCTATGTGTATGTAAAGGGAACCTTCTTAAATGTGTCACCTTCTCTAAAATATCTACATTGCAGCTCATAAAACAATCAAAGATGATAGATGTTTCATCTAGGAAGTTAGTAACAAAGAAGAAGATTATTTCTACCAAAACAGTGAGCAATGGGGCATCCAGGAAAGCTGCCAGTGGTTGTCTCTCAAGCTTGACCTGTGGCTGTTACGCAACGGATAGAGTTTGCAGTGTTTGCCTTTCAAGGTAATTTGCTTTGATAAAGTTGTAAAATTGTCTGCTTCACTGTCAAGCAATGTCAGAAACTTAGATTTACTAGATAGCTGATTTAGTAGGTGAAAGATAGCATTTGATCTGTGCAACCCTTAAAACACTGAGTATGCTCTTTTTAAACAAGAATAGTTCATGGAATTCATACAATAATTGGTTCACTGCTATCTGCAATCAAGAGAGATTTACCATTAATGATTTTTTTGTTGTATTTAATTATCCACCTACACATTTTTGTAGAAAATTGCTTGAGTTAATTACAAAGCTGAGAGAAGACAATACATCCATCTGTCATTAGTAGTGATCTAATAGGCCTGTGTCACGCCAACAGTTTGGATTCTGGAAATTTTTAAAAAAAAGGAAACATTACTGTTTTGTATTTGTTGGTTTTAAAAATAGTGTTGTAAGTTTTAATAATAGGTTAGAGGATCTTGACTCAGTTCAACTCCATCCCTCTGCAGTTAGTTTTGGTTATGATCTACTATTGCCTTTGATCCATACATTAAGGAACATGGATTAATGCAGAGAATTCTGCTTGCTAGGCCTAGTCGTGAAACTGAGTGATCCCTCTCTTCCCAGACTGTCAAAGTGTGGTGATATCAACTTCATTTCAGAAGTATGAAATATGAGGAATTTTCCAGATTCAAAAGAGAAGTGGCCCATAGAAGGAAAGCACTTTGAGCCATACAGGAAAGCCTTGGAAAGTTTTGGGGTTTTGTTTTGTTTTGTTTAAATAATGGTAATCTCATACCTTTTAGTTAATCTAATGAAAGCCAGAGCATCCACATTGAAGAAAGTAGTGCATTTTTTTACCTTGGGTTAGTCTCAACTTTAAAGTTTCCTATGAAACTTTAGCAAATATGATGCTGCTGTTGAATGAAACTAAAACAGGTCACTATGCATGAAGTATGTAATAAGTATTTCTGTGGTATTACCTTGTGCTAGATAATATAATAAAAATATGATAATATAGTAGATAATATAAGAAGGCTATCTTATGCAACATAATAATTTCATGCTAGATAATTATAAGATACTTCAGACTTCTATAAAACAGACTTCTATAAAATGAGGCAGGGTTAGGCTGTTTACACATCTTAAACAAGCATACTCTAAAAATAATATTAAGCATTATTATAATTAGAACTTATTTACCAACTTCTATATTCTCAACATGTTTGTCTGTTATTACAAGGTGTCAGCAGGTTGCTCCCAGGGCAGGAACACCTGGATTCAGAGCACCAGAAGTATTAACGAAGTGCCCCACTCAGACCACAGGTACTGCACAACAGACTGAAACTAGTGCCTAAGTTAGGAATATTTTTCCTGTGCTGGAAACTCAAATATGTCTGTATTCATTTGAGGGGTAGTGGCATATGCAGAAGTTAAACAGAATGTGTTTTTAAAAGAAAACAAAGTTGTAACTTTTATAAAGTTTTTGGCTTTTTGCCTTATTTATTCAAGTAAAATCTTGAAAAGTCTTGGGGAGAAGACATACTTTAGGCTTTTCTAGACAGATTGTCACATATAGTTTGCTGTCATAGCAGGCATAGTTAATGGTATAATTGCAAATGTATTTTAGAAAGCATTGGTTGATACTTCTTATCGGATTTTTTATTTTTTGATAGAGCTTTAAATAGCTGGTCTGTAAATGTAATAACTTTTTCTTACTAAATTGTTAATTTCTCAGGGTTAAAAACTATCAAATTAGTAAATTTCAGTAGTCTGGCTAAATATTAGGGCAGAGCAGAGGGATGGTTAAGCTGATGCAAGTAGAATGGGAGAGGTTGTGCCTACCTGGAGAATGGAGGACCAATAAAAGTGAAGTTACATGTTAAACATTTGGTGTATGACCAGGAGTTCTGACTTATGAAAAATGGGGATAAATACAAATGTCCTCAAAAATTGATTTAAAATAGCACACTTTTTTTCTGAATACCTTTTGAGAAAATTGTCAATTTCCAGTACTTAAAGTGTGCACACTCAGAACAGACTTAACAATATATTTGATGAGTTATCGCTAGATAGCTTAATGTTATTTGAAACAACATCTGTGCTGAGGGTATGACTGGGATTTCAAGAGGTATGGCAGCCTGTTTGGACTTACTGTGCCTGTGCTGTAACAGCCAGCTTTACGGGCTAGAAGACATCCAGAAATCCACAAGAAGTTTAGACAATCTCTGAATCTGTCTAGACAGAATTTAGGCAGAAAGAAGACATAGCTAGGAAATCTTGGACACTAGCTGGTGTTAAATATGCTTTCAGACGGTTTTCTGTTCTCTAGGGTAATGGAGAGCAGGATTACAGAACATATGGGTAAATCTGGAAACCCTTGGGTGTGGCACAGACAACCTTAAAAGTACTGAGTCAGTGATGCTGAGCTCCTGTAGGATGTCAACAAAGGCCTTAATTAGAACTGGGTAGACTAATACTAATATTTATGAGATTATGTTGTATTTGAACTAACAAATCATCTTGTCCACTTCCATCTGGGACTGCTGTAGTCACCTCCTTGTATTCCTGCCAATCTTACTACTAGTTCTGGTCTCTGTCCTGAGACCAAGTTACCAGCTGGATCCAGCTGACTCCATTCAGAGCCACCTTAGTGCATCTGACCCAGGTTCACAGCACAGGGAATACACCCTCAGCTGCCGTGGTGACATTATACAGATCCAGTTACACTTTAACTTGGTTAGTGCCTCTTCTCCCTTTTCCTTGGTCTGCCTCACTAGTTGGATAACACTAGACAAAGGCACCAAGAGGAACCATGATTTTGATGCAAGTGCACAGGACCTTGCAGTCTGCTGACGATCCCAGCTCTACCAGAATTGTAGGGCCAGGATTTACAGCCATTCGGATATATAATGTCTACTAATTTCAACAAGAGTTAAGTAAGTAAACATCTTTAAAGGTCCTGACCTTGATGACTCCAGCTTTCCCAACCACATACTTGGGGTGATACACTCCACATCAGATAGTATGACCTTTCAACAGGAATGTAGTAACACAAAAACTTTTTTACAGGAACTACAAAGAAGATACAAAATTTTCCCACTGTAAATTGTGACAAATTATTAACTTGGATTTTATTTTTTTTTAATAAAAGACAAAGTCTGGTTTTGCAACTAAAGTTAATGTAATATTCTTTTTTCCAAAGTCCTGTACTAATAGTGTTTCTAACTATAATGTCCAAATTAATTATTACCTATTTTACTACTTATTTTTTTGAAGAGAATAACTATGGCTTTATTTCCCAACTATTAATTTTTCTCTTCAGAGTTTGAGAATCCTTCAAATGCTGTCCTTGCCATTTTCACTTTCCTTGCCATCTCTCAAAATGTGCACCTTAGTGAGCCAAAAAACTGTGGCAGACAGGTATTCTCATAACTTTCAGTACTAAAGTTTCCATCATGCTCTGGCGTCTATCCCCAGAGTACTCTCTGTACTCTTCATAACACAATGAAAGTGATGAATAACTTCAAACTATTACAGTTCTTAAACTGGCTAGCTTGTCAAATGGTTTCATATTAGAGAGGAACAAATTCATAGTAAGATAAATTTTTAGTACTGCCTAACTGTGGCAGCCTCAGTCTCAGAAATATTCAGATTCACATTCATTTGTGAATTATTTTTTATTTATTATCTTTGTATAAAGTTTTCTTCATATGAAGCAAACATATATAAGTATCAAAACTAGACAGTTTTTCACCGCCTCTCATCTCCCTGGGTAAAATAACCTCAAACATTGTTTTGGTACATTTTAAGTTTAATAAGTTAATGGAATTACTCATATGAAGAATTCTATGGAAAAGCTTAAACACTCCCTCTGCATCAACACAGGAAATTATTCTTCAATCTAATTATAGTAATTTCCACTGTTTGCTGAAGTGTTATCTGTGTGACCAAAGACAGTAAGTAATTCAGGATTTAACTTCTGATAGAAACACTTCAGGTAATAATTTCTTTTTAAAGAAAGTTGTGATTTTGTTTGTGATTAAATTGTGAATTTAGTTATTACTCAGTTTATTTTCAATTGCAGCAATTGACATGTGGTCTGCAGGAATTGTATTCCTCTCCTTGCTCAGTGGACGGTATCCATTTTACAAAGCAAGTGATGATTTAACTGCTTTGGCACAAATCATGACAGTTCGTGGATCCAGAGAAACCATTCAGGCTGCTAAAACTTTTGGTATGCAAACCTTCAGTATGGGGAAAAGGGGAAAATGTATGCTTGGTCTGCTATTTAATGCAGTGACTTGCAATCTGTGATTTTTTTTTTTTTAATATATATATAAAAATACATTTTTAGGTTTGGGAGTCATTTTTGAGATAAATCACACTTTTTGCATGTAAAACACTAGAAGTACTAGTCTATATATACACAGAGTTTTAAGAAAGCTTTGTATTTTTCTATCTTTTGTAATTTGTATATGGGGTACTTCATTCCATATGCTTCCCAACCTGTCTACTGCCTTTCACTAAGTCAGGGCCACTTGAGGTGAAATATGCCAACTGAATGTTTTCTACTGGCATTTGGTTAAAATCCTTGGAGCGATGTTTTTATTCCTCCAAAATTCGCCCTGGAGGCTTAAGTCATTATGACTTAATATTTAGATGATATAAATTTTGCTTTTTTCCCACCCCTCAAGAAGGGCTAGTAAAAAAAAAAAAACAACAACAAAAAAAAAACCCTAGATGGCCTGCTTAAAAAAACAAAACCACCACAAAACACCCAAAAAATGAAAATAACCATTCCCCTAATTGTTTGCAAGCCAAATGCTGCAGCACTTGCTACCTGGAAGTGTAACTGACAGCATCAATTTTAATTCTCCAGACAGAAGTGTAAAAATCGGGGTATCTAATTTTCTTCAGTTCTGTTAAAATGACAGCAAAATGACAGCTGATGTGTGGGGAGGGTGACAACCTGTTACTACATCACTTCACAAACAAACCCAAAGAGCTTTGTTCTGAGCAGATCTGAGACTACTCTCCTGACGTGCTATGGCTAGTGCTGTAACCCATGGCTGGTTTGGAAGAGGGAGGGAGGGGGTGAATTTGTTTTTTTGATAGGTTGGTGTTGTTTTTTTTTAAATGGTGGTTACACTTCAAGATGAAGTTTCTCTGAAACAAACTTAGTAGTTACAGTTGCATAGAAAGTATAATAAAATTTAACTGACTGTAAATTATTTTTCTAGGTAAATCAGTTCTGTGCACCCAAGTTGTCCCAGCACAAAACTTAAGAACCCTCTGTGAGAAGCTGAGAGGAACAAGTAGCAGCTGTAAGAGATCCCAGGGTGAAGTGCCCAGCAAGTCTGTACATGACTCAGCTTTGCCAGTTGCAGTAGACAAGCTATGTGCTCCCGAGACACTTGGAAAACAAATTCAACACTTAAAGAGCTCTCAGGAAGGTGATGGTGCTTTGGAAATGAAGGTAACAGACATGAAAGGATGGGATCAGGTTCCTGATGAAGCATATGACCTACTTGATAAGCTACTAGACTTAAACCCTGCAACAAGAATAACTGCAAAAGAGGCTTTGCTGCATCCTTTTTTTAAAGACCTGAGACTCTGAGAAGATACCATACGCTATTATTGCTTCCATGTGTTTTACATGAACATGAGATACTGAGGTAGTTTGCCTTGTTGCCCTCAACACGTACACTCACTGAAATACCATGACACTGAGCACAGAACTGCTGAAATTTTGCCTTATGCAGTTGGACTGCAAATGTAAGTTTACCTTTAGTACTTACAGATGTAAAAATTACATTAAAATTACATTCATCACTAACATTGTCTTATCCTAAGACACTTCTGAGGGGTTATTGCTGTGCATACCTGTTCTCTGAGAAAGTTAACTTTGATCAAAAAGTACAAAGGAGAAGAATTTCATGTTTCACAAGCTCTATGCTTAATTCTTGAGATGTTCCCTTAAAATTTACAAATTTGCCTTAAGGTACAACTGAAATAAGAAAGTGCTTGAAAGACTTTTTTCCATACTTGCATCTCTCCGCTTTGTTCCTCATTAGTACATTAGGGACTGAAAATGGAACAAAGTGTGTTAATTTTGTTCAGACTATTTTCAGAGAGCAGTGTTACTTTGGGAGTGTTGATAGAGGAGGGGCCAGGTGCTGGGGGTTATATCATCAAAAGAAAAGCATAAATACATTTTTGTTCCTGCCTGGCCTTTCCTATTTAGGCAACAGTAATAAATGCAGTTACTCATTTTGCTTAGCCCGTGCTTCCTCAGCGCCATGAGTAACTGTCAATATTCAACAACTACTGCCTTCAGAATGTTTCGTTTGACATGCATAGGTTTGATTTCTGTTATGGAAAATGATTTTTTAAAGAATATCTGTTAAATAAAGGATTTGTTTTTATAACTTCAGAAGATTGTCTAGAGATGCTTTGATAAAAATTAGCCAGGTAACATTTTCCTGTGGGATGTTTCTGTTCAGGAAGAATTAAGCACAGTTGTTTCCTGCATATATTCCTCAGTGATAGAAAACACTTTTCAGATAGCTCTAGTGTATACAACTGTCATAGTGGAAGTATCTTAATTATCAAGGAAGTCTTACCACTGAGTTAGAAGCTAGCTATTGTCTGGTCCTAAGTAGGAATAGCAACCTTAATAACCTCTAACCCCATACATTCAATGTGCAAAGTAAGTTACATTATGTTCAGCAGAAGTTACTCTAAAACCCATTATAATTCTGGAGACTGAAACTTAATACAGTGTTTTTCCATGTGCATTTCTTGAAATGCTAATGGAATTGTTGCTATAAGAGGTTGCAAACCATTCTGAGAAAAGATTGCTGCTTTGATAACTTTTGTATAAGCCTTCTCGTAGGAGCTGGTGGTTGTGATAGTGCAAAGGTCCTGACCAGGGCTGGGGCTGAAAAAACATTATTTCGATATATTCAAAATCTTGAATACATAGAAAGTAATGGTAATGTTGCTCTGTTTCTGGCATCAGCTGTTACAGAAAAATATTTGCAGATGTCAGAATATTGATTGCAGAAAATCTTGAAACCCACAAGACCCTGGGGCCCAGGTCTTAGTAATTTTTGCTGTTTATATAATTTCAACACAGCACGTCACTGAGAAATTATTTATCTAAAGGAACTGTGGCCAAATTTGGCAAGCAATGCTGTCTGCCAGTGTCTGCAGATGTATTGTTTCCTCCTACTTCACTCATGCTGTCTGTGGTCTTATGAGAGCACTAGCTGACAACAAGCAAAAATATGTCAACTATCTATTGTGAACTTTCTAAATGACTTCAGCTTTTTAAGCTTTCTGGGTAACCACAGCATTGAGCAGCTCCTTGCAGCAGGCATTACAACAACTAACCACTGCATAAGTTTAATAGCAAAAAAGGGAAAATTATTCATAATGGTGTTTTTACAAAAACATTAAGGGTAAATAAAATTCTGTAAGGAACAATTCTAAGCTCAGTATATTCCATAACAACCTAGAAGAACACTTGATATTCCTCCTTCCAGATAGCTATTTATTTTAAACCTTGAAAATTTTTTTCTGGGAAAGGATAATGTGAAAAGAAAAATGCCTTTGAACGAGCATATGCTTACGAAGTACTTTTTGTAGGACTACAAAAGAATTAGAAAAGAATAAAAATGCCAGAAGTAAAATGTTAAATGCAAGGCATTACAAATGAAGAGAAAAAAAAAAAAGAAAAAAGAAAAAAAAAGAAAAAAAAAGAAAATTAAGGAAAACAGCAAGAAAAACCTGGTTGCCACTGAGTTTTCTGCTTTTCTCTCCTGTAGTCCTAAGAATCTCTCAAAGCCATAGGTAAGAGCCAAGTACCAAGATTCTGTTAACGTTTAATTACATGATTTGAGATGTTTATAAACTGAATGAAACTCCACACAGAAATGACATTACTGCAACACATGTTCAGCAGTCGTGAGGCCACAGCTGGCCACAGTTCTGGACACCATGCTAGGACAAGGCTATTAATAAATTGGAAAGAAACCAAGAACAGCAGCAAAAAGCAGCATGGACTTGTAAAGATGAAGAGAAACTAATACCTAGAATCCTGAGAACAGAATGCTGGGAGCAAATCTAAATGCATCTGTGTATCTAGCATAGGGAAGACTAGTTTATTCTTGATACTAAACCAGGCTAGGTGAGGAAATTGTGGCATGTGTTAAGTTTATGGTGTTTTTCCTAGTTGTAAATGATAATTATGAAACGGGAGAGCATCTTATTAAGAGTGCCTGAGGAAACACCTGCAAAACAGCAACAAAGTTTTTCTGCATAATACTGATAATAAGGGATAAATTCTAAATTCTTTTAGGTGGTAGTCCTATCACTTTTGAGATTGGACTCAGTGAAGCATGGATAAGAAAATAAACAAGACATCAATATTCTGTCTGAGAATATTCAATATCCTGCTTATTTTATGTATTTGCCATATCTAGAGTTTACATATTCTTCACTCTCCAGCAATGAAAAACAATGTGGAACCAATATACAGCCAAGAGTTCCTGTGCCTTTTGCACCTCAGAATCCTTGAGTGTCCTCTTGAGGTCACCAGGTGTGATGGGATCCCAAAGTGTTTCTGTAACTGCCCACTGTCCAGCCAGGTTGCTATGGTCAGGATCTGTGTTGGACCTTAAGGCAGAACATGAAGGAGACTTTCATTCCAAAGTGCCTCTGACACGGGTAATCCAGCAATCAGTGCTTTGCGGTTTTGCAGGAATAAAACACACATTGAACTCACAATGGGCTTCTAATCTGTTCTGGCTACAGTCAAACGTCTTATTTTGGATATGACTGCTGAGGAAAAAAATATCTCCTTTACAAAGATGATTTATTTTCCTAGCATCTTTCAGACCATTACGTTCTACTAGTCAGCAAAATACAAAAAAATAAAAAGTCTTTAGAGCTCGCCTCAAATATTTGTTGGTTATGAAAAGGTATGTTCCTCTTCTGAACTAGAGGACATAATTAAAAGAAGGTGTTTGGATTTAGCAGGGCAGTTTTCCTACCTCCTGGAGGCAGAGCGCACAAGACAACAGAAATAAAAGTTTTTTCCCATTTGTTCAATTTGTCACATTTCAAAGACACATCAGCTATGGGAAGAAAATGACTAACTATTGAAGGCACTTAGTAGAACAACAGCATTTTAAAGGAAATTAATACTTAATAGCTTCATGAATTCCCGTGCTATAATGAAACAATATACCTCAGTTGGTAGGCAAGGACAATTCTGAGACATTATTCAAGCAATGTTCTTAATGCAGCATAGTTGTAAATGGGGTTTGGGGTTTTTTTCTTGTATGTTTGGTTTTTTTAAAGCATATAGTGAATTTTGCTACTAATGTAGCAACATTATGTTCACTTAAAATTCCTCTTGTACCTTTTCCAGAAAACAGAACATGCAGCGGGTCAGTGGCAGTACATATGTGGTTCATACTGCTTTCTGCTGCTGGGTTCCTGGCTGGCCAGTTCAAGGGGTAGTAAATATTTAAATTGGCAGCCTGCACACAGTGAGTGGAAATTGGATAGTCCCTTTGATTATACGCTTACAAAGGCCAGCATATAGAGTTTTGTTACTCTGGCAACAAAGAATTTCTGGTACCATGGAGGTGAGGGTCCAGTAGATTGGGTATTTTACATCAGGGAGGTACAGCATAACCCAGATAACCAGGGTTAAGGGTTTTTAAATGTGCCTCATATATGTAATGCTGCCTCTCCATGACTCAGCCTTTTTTATTTTCATATCTTTTTACTCTGCAAGAATATTATCCCCATACAATGCTTTATTGTATCATGTTAAAAACTAACCACTATAAGCATTCCTGAGTATCCCCAGAGTATTGTTTATTCTATTTCTGGAAAGACTTAAATCCTTCTGTTGGGATATGACAGGGAAGAGGGTGGTTTTGTTGCATAAAGTTCTTTCATGGTTTTCAGAAGAGTCAGATTTTACTCTAAGCCCTAATTATACCTTTGTTTAAAAATACTGGTGCCAAGAAGTGTTTTACTTAAGGTATCCATTCAATCCATTTCTCGTAGATGGCATACATGAACTACTTGCAACAAATAATGCATAATTAGTTTTACTTCTTAATGTGAAGAGATAGGGATGTAGCCTAACAATTGGAATATTTGAAACAAATTAACTTTTTATGATGAAGGGTTATATAATTTGGTATAAAGAATGCCACAGGTCATGTCTAGCAGGAGGCAGCACATTGATAAAATCTCTCTTGTATTTTCCATTCCTGTTTCCTCTCACCACCTCTCCCAAAAAGCATCAGATTTTTGCACTCTGTGTTGCTGTAAGGTATTTGTCTTTAATGATTCTTTTGCTTCTTTGAATATTACTTTGTGTTGTGTGCAAACCACCAATTATTTACAATTGTCCTGTGAGTCCTCTCCCCAGTCCTGCTTCGGTTCTGCTGTCTATTTGCTTGTTTCAAAGTTCTCCATCTCCCTATCAAAACCCCTCACTTGGACTTGGCAGTGCAGGTAAGAAATTCTAGAGTTCTCTGTAGCGTTTCATTTTTCTTGTCCGTAGACTTGTTTTATCTGATCTGGGAACACTGATTTCAAATGAAAGAGGAAGTCTAACTTCTGCAAAAATTTCTATGACGTGTCTATGCACCTGTCTGTCTTGCACTGGAGAAAAGTGCTGGAGTGAGATGGTAACACTGAACTCGGAGGACACAGAATGCTACAGCCAGACTTTTTCTTGCTTCTATAAACAAATCAACATCTTTTTCCTTCACCAGATTCATATTCAGCTACAAAATTTGTTTCAAAGTTGCTTTCAAAACTCCCTGAAAAGTTATTCTGCTTTCTGGCTGCCAGCCCCTTCCCACAGGCTGCCTTAGCTACTCACGGGGCTCCATCCACTTCCCAGAAGTGAGGGGGCTATGACAGATGACTTACTGCAGGGGGGTATACGACTCAGATCAGGCATCTTTTTTGTTCCTTTGATGGATTGAACTGAAGTAGTTTACGATGGACAATTCACCACAGCACAAAACTGTCCTGCACGCGGCTTAGAGCCAAGTGGTTGTCGCCTGCTGGGATTCTCTGCATGTGCAATCTGGCAAATGCTTTCCATTGTGGGTCTGCTTGCTGCTAGCTCTGTAACCTGAGTCACATTC
This sequence comes from Pterocles gutturalis, assembly GCF_000699245.1. NCBI lineage: Eukaryota > Metazoa > Chordata > Aves > Pterocliformes > Pteroclidae > Pterocles > Pterocles gutturalis. Next base: position 70,315 of record NW_010128622.1, on the reverse strand, counting down.
ATTACAGTTACTTCACGAAAAAAACAGTATGTAGTTTGAATTTATAGGTATTTACCTCAGTTGTCTTTGAAAAAAATCACTGTATTCTGGAATATTCACTTCCAGGCAGCCCGTTCAAAAAATCACTGTATTCTGGAATATTCACTTACAGGCAGCCTGTTCCGGGAGGGGAGAGAGGTTTCAGTTACCTCCTGGTTGCTATGCTTTTCGTTTGCTAAAAATCAATGATTCAATTGATTTGATGCATTATGACTTAGATACGGTAAATCTCCTAACAGTCTGCAAAATGAGGACTGCAGGATGCCTGGTAAATTATTTTGGACACGGTTGCAAATATACTGGACCAACAGTGCTCTAGAGCTGCATTCCCTGGCCTTCTTTCAGAGCTTGTGAGATTTATTCTAGGGCTTTTCCTTGAAACATTCACATGAAGGTTCATCACCTACAAATGTCATACAGCACATAAAACTGGTCAATAAAACCTACTGTTTCTAGCCATTTTGGATCCTAAAGAATTTGGTAGGACGTTACTGTGCCACTGCAGCTGATTGCTACTGAACCACACAGCTCCAGCTCCCACAGCACCTTTAGGACTACATACTGATCCTTGCAGGAGAGAGTATAATCTGGACATGCTTCACTCTGTCTGTGGCCTCCCAGTAAAATCTGAGATTAAAAAAAAAAAAATTATTCTACCAAACCAAGATGTTGACTGACCATAATCACAGTTTATGAGACAGTACAGTTATCGTGTACTACTTATTCAAAAGAGGTAGCCATACCTTCATGCTTACAACTCGCTGGTTTTAGCCCTGTAATATTTGTATATCAGGGCCATGAAATGCTGAGACATAGCACACATTTCCATTGTAGCTACAACATCTATATGTCAGTCTTAAGTGCCTCAGTACATGCTAAGCTTTGGCATGCAAACCTGAAAATTAGATTTACCACACAACTTTCAAATATTAACGTCACTCATCCCCTATTGCTAGTATCAGCCTAAGTGAAATGCTAATTTGCAATGTTCAAAGTCTCAGAATATCCAAGGGAGAAATTCAGTCCTATGATTCTGCCAAGTGCATGTTGTTTGGGTTAATCCCAGCAGGTCTATTTTGTATCTTCCAGTGAAACAAAATGGAGTTCAGAAAATAATTCCTCCTCATTATTTTACTGGAAAGTATGAGAAAGGCTTCTATAAAACTAGGACTACATTAAATAAGATGTCAAAAGAAAAATTCATGTAGCACAACAAGACACAGACCTGCAATCATTAGAGATGGTGGAAGAAAAGCGCTCACCTCTCGGAGAACAGGAAAACTGTGATCAGCAGTGCCCTGAGATGGCTTCACAGCCTCGTTTGCATGTGCACATGTGTTACAGAAAGCGCTGTTAGGTGCTGAGGCTGGGGTAAGTCAGCGCTAGATGGCTGTGCTTGTTCTTTTAGCTTTACATGCCTGGATGGCAGGCATCCCGTACCCATTGCTTTCTGGAAGTCTGCTAAGGAAGGGATGGAGGAAAATGGGGACATGGGGCTAAGCTACCCCCGCTAGTTTCAGTGTTTGGGCAGGGGCAACTCACGGTCCCAAAAGCATGGCAGCTGGCACAGCTTCACGTGTCCCGTAGGACTGAGCAGGGGAGCTGCGGATGCAGAGGAGCCGTGCCACTGGCCGCAGGATCTCACATGGTGGTTACCAGGAGGGCAGCTCTTCAGGGCACCACTTGGGGCCCAGCAGAAGAAATAATTCTTCAACAGTTAACACTGGTCCAAATAACCAGCTCCAGCAGCACCCAGACCCAGAGAGCATAATGGCACTGCACACAGGTGTCTCCTCACACCTGGGGCCGTGCAGGGCTTCGGGCAGGAGCTGCAGGTGCGGAGGCAGCAGCAGGGACGTGCCCTGCTGGGGCATCCCCTCTGCGCACCGGCCCTGCTCGGCGGGAGCAGCCTGCTGCCTCCCCAGTGCCGTCAGGCCCTGCACACAACGCGAGCAGCAACCCTCCCTTTTTCTTCCCACTAATCTTTTCCAGTTTATAAAACTGACAAACTGAGGGTAATAGATGGCTTTTAAAGATATGCAGCTTATTTATCAGGAGAAACGCAGCTGGATACAGCAGCACAGGATTTTTTCCTTATCATAACCGACAAAGTACTCAAAGATGGATGCTACCAGATACCACAATAAATTCCAGTTCCCATCAAACAAACTGTAATGAGTCATTAACATGCCCCCACTCTGATGGAGAGAGATCTTTCTGTTGGTCTGCTCCTCTACACTAGGTTGAATTTTTTTTTTTTAACTGCTCCACATAGTTAGCAGAAACCTATAATTTGTTGTTAAGCCTTATTTCCCTTGGTTCAGAAATAAATCTTTCTGATAGCAATAAGCAAAAAGTGTTACTCCCTCCCTTCCCTCTTTGACTTCTACACTCTCCTTCCCAGAAATGACTTTATCAAATTTATAACATGTAATTAAGTATACCAGACTTAAGCACAGGAGGGATCTTCAGAAACTGTTCCTAAACTTGCTGGTGACCAAAGAGTCCAAAGAGCCCTCCAAGCTGAGTTCCTTCATTTGGGTGGAGCAAAGCAACAGTTTCCACTGTCTGGGGGAGCAGAGCTCAACCAAAAAGCTTCAGACTAGGGCTATTTTGCCAGTAGCTTGTCAGGTATCACAGTGTCAGGGCAAGAATGCCGTTTCCTCCAAGCATTTTCAGGCACAGTTCTTTCAAAAGATTCTCTTTGACCTTGCTAAGCTAAGACAGCTGAGATTTTAATTCAGAATTTTATTGTAGAATAACATATAAAATATATGTACATGGACTATTCCAGCTAATAACCAGCATGAGTACAGAAAGAGCCTGGACAGGCAAAAACCAGAAGTAAATAGATGAGATGGAAGCACACAGGAGGAGCAGAAACAAAATGAAATGGGAATGGAATGCCATCCACAAGAAAGAGACAGTTGTTTTCATAGCTTGGAGGAGTAAGAAGGAAAAAGCTCACTGCAAGTTTTCACAGCCAGAGTCCCTCAGATAATTGCATGAATACTGGTCAGCCTACGCACTGAAGTATTTCTGAACACACTGCACTCTCTGAAAGTGAAAAGAGAGCACTAAGTGTTGTGTAGGCTTTTGTATGTTGGAGCAGGTGTGTACCCAGCAGCCTTGCAGTCCCCCTGCCTTGCTTGTGCAGATCAGAGACTTATGTGAACAAGCTACAGCTCCCTTTTACGCTGGGGCAGCCAGGGTTCCCCCCTCTGCAAACCTGCATACAGAGAGGAAGAAAAGGAAGAGAGAAAGCTGGGGACTGCATGCCTACATCTTGCCTTGCTATGCGAAGGCAGGCTGAAGCTTGGGAACAAACTCCATCCTGCTTGAAAAGTTCTTCCTAAGCATAACCTTGTGAAGTAAAGCACTCAGAATAGCAATTAAAAACAAAACCACTCCCCTTACTTAGCAGCTCACGTCAAAGAAGCTTAAGCACATGCCTAAAGTTAAACAGATGTTTAGGTTTCTGCTCAAGCGGAGCCTGTGCTGACTCTGCAGTATTGCAGATTTACAGGACTGACTAGCAGCAACTGCAGGCCCATAACTCTGCTGGTACCTCTGCTCTGCTGATATCTGCTCCTTGGTATGCACGTACTGCAAACACTGACTCAGATGCCAGATTTCTGTAACATACACAAAGCCATAAAAGTACTTCTCAAACTCTAGCAATCTAGTTGATTCCAATAAAGCATGTATGTTTCTTGAAAATTAAATCTATATATATGTATATAAATTTGCATGCTACATAGTTACAAAATGTTTTCACAAGCTGAGTATTGACCCAATGATCCTAAAATGCCACATTAAACCAATAGTGGGCAAGGACAAAAACACAACGTGGAGGTGAAAAATACAGAGTTAAGATTGCTACAAGACACCCTTTTCAGCTAATGACATGTTAAAATTGCTGTATCCACAGTGTCTAGAAATGAGTAAGTACTACAAAGACTTTATCTCTAAACTATTCTTCCAAACTCTTTGCCCTTTGCTAGCCTAAAGCACCAGGTTATTCCAAATGCATGCTATCTGCTTTAGTGACAAACTCCATTGTGGGGGGAAACTCTAGTTGACAAGTACCTGGCAAGACCAATTTGCAGTTAGGTACTTCCCTCTACCCTAGGGAACCTGGACTATAAAAAGAGAGCAGAAGATTTAACTAAATGCACTGCACCCACTCCAAAAACAGTGTGCCAAGTTTCAAAATATTCTGGCTTGCAATGAAGCTTTAAAGATAAGTTTCTAACAGCCATCTCAACAGCCTGCTCAATACACACACGCACGCTAGGATTTCATACAGCAATATAGCTCGTAGTGAGGCCCGGGTAATGCAACTTGTGCCAGAATTAGGACACTTATAGAGAACATGCTCATGCATTGGCTATAAAACTCAGTCCATTTATTACAGTTGGCAAGCAACACATATAGCAGATAAGGGTGGTTGTGAAATAGATTGCAAGATCTGCTTCTTTAAAAAAAAAAAAAAGTCTATGCCAGAGGTATGTAAACAGTCTGTGAATAAATGAGCATAATCCTGCAAAAGGTTATTGACTATGAAGACAAACTGGCACAGAGATCTTTCGCTAGTGCTCTAGACACACTTGCTAATCAAGTCATACTGAAAATACCTCTTTCTTAAAGTTTTCCTTTCCAAAAAGTTGCAGATGCACATGTCACTTGGGAAGAAGTGCTAAGAGGGTCACTAAATGCTCAAGTTTTGCCACACTAACTAAAAAAAAAAAAAAAAAAAAAAAAAAATTCTAGTCTTTCCTAGTTTCTGAAGCATACAGTGAAGAAGCAAGTTAAATGATCCATTTAAGAGGAATCTATGGGAGAAAGCCTAAGCCTGTCTCTTAAATGTTAAATTAATTTACTCCCTTTTTGTGTGTGTGTTGCGATGTTATGTGCAGATTCTTCCTTTCCTACCTGGTCGAGTCTGCTGAAACAGCTGCACAAAATAATATCATCCATCATAGGGACAAACGCACACACGGAAGTGCAAACAATCTGAACAACAGGAATGTGCCCCAGGTAGAAACAAATGCAATATGGAGCACTTAACTGTACTGGGGAATGGTTTCATTTATAATTTAAAAAAATTTCAACTTAAAAAATTAATAATAATTAATCTGTTTATAAAATTCCATCTAGTAATACTCCATACAAGATTTTAAAATCAGATCTAAAATGATCAACAGCCCAGTCAGGCCTGCGCAAAGGACTAAAGCGCTGCTCAGATTTTCACACAAATTCCACCACTTTTGCACAGAAAGCCCACAGCAAAGCACAAGGAAAAGGACGGGAGATCTGTACCAGAAAGGATTACAATTCTTTATAAAACTGCTGGATTTCTAGTAGCACAGAAACTGTATAATATCTTTTCCAAATCTGATTTTTCCATTAGCTTTCATAATAATAAACAGTGCTAGAAGTAAGATACCTCTTCTCTCCTCATCCCTGGAGAGCCATAGTTTTTAAGTGATCTCTCAGATGGGGCAGTACTTGAGGCAACAGAGTTCTCCAGCATCAGGTTAACAATCGTTTCAGAGGAACCAGGGATTTTACCCCAAAAGATATGGGCAGTACCTCATGACCTTCTAAATTTCATACATACATGTTAGTCTGTTTTTGTCATTATAAAACTGTACTACAAGAAAAGTTTACAATGTCTTGCTTAAGGTGTTGATGATGTAGAAGTATGTAATTTCAAAACAAAAACATGTTTAGTTCATCTTTAAAGAACGTACTATTCTGATAACGACCATCTCCAAGTAAACTGAGGAACCACTGGGAACCACAGCAATGTGAAATTCATTCCTCTCTGAAATACACAGGAACTGTTTATTTCTTCATATTTTCAGACACAATCTGGATTTTCATTCAGTTATTACTGCAGTGAAGTGAAATGAGAGCTAGCGCATCCTGGTAAATTAATTATGGCCCACTTCCCCTCCATCTTTTTTGTATTTTGATTCTACTGCTCCAGCACAGCCAGGCTGTTCCCCCCTATTTCTAGTTGGTCTTTAACAAAGGACCATCTCGCACCTCAGTTCGGAACGCGCTGATTTTTAGTGAGATTTTACTATTTATCCCTTTCAAAACACAGGTTGGTTTTTAGACAGTATTTGGCCATTTCCAACCAGCTGCAGCCCAGACGTTGCTGTGCTGCTGGAGCTGTGGGTCTGCTTGAGGTAGAGTGAGCCTGGCTGTGGTACGTGAGCACGACCTTGGCCGGTTACCAAGGTTCAGATGGGCTGTGCCGGGGAGGCCTTGCCCGCTGGGGCAGAGCCGTGTAGGGCCAAGCCAGTATGGGGGTCTGAAGGAAAGGAACACACACGCAACACCAGGTTTTAGTCCAGGAGAGCCCAGTCCTTAGCACCCACACCACCGACCTCATCCTCCACGTGCACCAGGGGTGGAGGCAGCATCCTGGTCTGTCCCACTTGCTTGCCAGGCTTTTTTTTAGGTTGTTCATGCCTGAATAAAGTAGGCAGAAACTGTCTTTTTGATTTCTAGCGGAGGAGATCACAGCTGTCCCAACCCTACACAGCAGAGATCAAGCATCCCCCACCTTTCACACCTGGTATAGAGGCGAAAAGAAGTTTCCTGTTGCATCATCTCCTCTCTTTTTCTGGTAAACCAAGACTGAGGCATCTTGCTTGAGAGTTCTGTTTGCTCAAGTCTAAGGTATCTGCACTATAGCTATTGAGCCCTGAAGGGCTCCAAATATCACCACAGGCTATAAAATACTTCTCGACAAACGTCAGCAAAGTTCAAACTTGCAGCAAGAGCCCCAAAGCCTGGTAACACACCACAGGAAGAACACAGAAGAAACTGAGCACCACCCTTGCTCTGGTCCCCACAACAACAGGAAATTTGTTAAACAAAAGTCTGAGCTCATCCCAAGAAGCAATCAATGCCCCCAGTACATGGGAAAAGAGATACGACCTGGAAAGAGAGGTCAGGAAACACGCTGGCAATCAGCGTAGTCACATGCAGCCAAGACACCTTGAGATGCATGAATGGCACAATCCTGTTCAGGATGAAGTTGATTTCCATTAGCTTCTGGAGCACTTTGATGAAGCACAGGAGGGTTCAAGAGACGCATCGCAGCAGAGTTGGTATGTACTGCCACGTGCCAGCTGCCTGGTGCCTCCCAGCCAGAGCACTGTGTCTGCTTGACGGTCCAGCAGCAAGGCAGTGCCCACTGAAGGCTGGTGAGCAGGGCAGCAGGAGGACCAGGGCTGCTCCACCACAGGACACAAGCCAGGTGCCCGCAGTGCAGACAGGCCCCTCACCAGCAGTACAAACCTCGCAGCACATGCGCAGGACAGGCAAGCGGCATGCTGGCGCATCGGCAGTCCCAGATCATGCAGATGGATAAACTGGGCCCAGGGTCTATGCAGAGGGTCCAGTCACGAGTAAAAGGCAAAGGCAGCTGGAGACAAGGCCACAACACGGAGCCAAGGCCCATCCTGGAGGCAGGGCCAGGGCTGCAGACAAGCTCCCTGCGGAAGGCTGGGCTGAAGCGCAGCCCCAGGCCGTGGGCAGGGGCT
>NW_010128622.1:30413-62680 GCF_000699245.1 Pterocles gutturalis | reverse complement strand
GTGCGGGCCGGGGGTGCCCTGGGGACCCGACACAGCAGTTCAAACCTCAGCTGCCGTGTCTCCTTGCAGGGGAGGTTACTGTCGTAACCCTGTTGCTTTTATCATCATGTTTCCAGAAAGACAGGCAGCTGCCTCAATACTTCCGACTCTCTTTTGAGAGAAGAGTTTTAAAAACAGCTGTTAGGGTAATTTAAGCTCATGCTGTCAAATAAATTGACCATGCAATTTTTGAGGTTTACTTCATTTATACCTTTTAAAGCCAGCCTCAGGGACCTCAGAGTTGCTGCTCAAGCAAATATTTCATTCCTTTAACTTAGTATTGAAAACATATTACTGCCATCTTTCAATCTCCATTTGTGCATTTCATACAAGCTGCTTCCTGCCACATCACACTCATTCATTTCTGGTTTTCTGTATAAAAATAAGTCACTGACCCAGCATGCGCCTGTTACATAGCCCCCTGCTAACGGGCGCAGGAATTCAGGATGCCGAGCAGCCGCAGCTGAGCGAGCAGACTTGGCAAGCTCAGATTTTACTTCCTGCAAAAGTGGAATGCAGTGCAGCTCGCTGGGGTTTGGAGTTTGTACTGTAATTATTCCACTAAAGAGTTAGTCTGGGAAAGGAAAATAAGGCAGGCATTGAAGCAAACCTACTGCCGGGTCTGCAGAGCAGGACCCAGCTGAAATCAAGCGTTTTAAAGTAGGTCAGCACACCATATTGCAAGTATGAGGAAGTGGCCGCTGTGCTCAGATCGCCTGTGGGTCCTGGGCTGCAGCAGAGCATACAAGAGCAGGGCTCCAACCAGACTGACTCAGAAAAGTCAACCTGCCCTGTTACCTGCTCTTCTCCTATCTCCTGTCCCAGCTTCTGCATGCCCCAAATATTTTCAAGCCACTTCATTTCTAACCCGGCAGCTGCTCTGAGGAATGACAGGAGCGTGGGTTTGCTTTTGGGAGTGCTGGATCTACAGACAGGTGTCTTGTTCTCAGGCGCTGGTGCCAAGCTCCCCAAGGGTTTCGAGTCACCAGGAGATGCTGCTGGAGGTCAGGCTGCTCAGCCCTAGTCCCAGGCTAGGGCAGGACCACTGGCCCGGGTACCATACCTGCTCTCTCCAAACACCCAGGAGCACTGTGGAAACAGGGCATGCTGAGCAAAGAGAGACTCTATAAAGGATTCAACATGCTAAATTCAGGTACATCAAATATTTGCAAATCCCCTGCCCCTGCAGGAATTGAGCTGAACTGCTGCACCAAAACCTGAACTGCTACATTTCCCAGTGGAAATGTAGAAACATGTCCTCTCTCCCACCCCAAGCCGTGTGGTTCAGTTCTTGCATGAAAGCTTGGGTATAACAGAGATAACAAGTTTCCTACTGGCCACTTAAGGCAGCGTTATCTCCCCCTTGGGGAACTTTGGAATGGGGGAGGCTAGTTGGATAATTTTGAATAAATTTTACGAGCAAAGTTGCAAGAACAGTAAGTTTGTCTAAGTTTGGATAGTACAGGAAGCAGAATAGGAGCATCCAACCCATACAAACCTCCCTGCAAAGGGGGGTTCCTGCAGCGTTGGTGGCAGAATCCACACACCTGCTGTTCCCAGGAGAACAGTCCTCCCAAATCCCAGTGCTCTTCGAATTTCATCCCATCTCATACCCAAGTGAGTGTTCAAGTTACCACCAGTGTTGCTTGTCACAAACTGCTATTTAGTAAGCGTGCATTAGTGACCCTCTTCACTTCTGCCTCTCCAAGCACTCTCACTAAGGGCTAGAACCCAAAACAGCTCTTCATAACTGATGTGTTTGTAGCAGGATCAAGGTATGATAATTTCTTCACAGTCTGAGGGTTTCACCAGGCTGTGGCACCCAGCAGGTTATTGGTAAACACAGAATCTCTACTCAGAGTTTTGATAGATCTGTTTTTCTTTGTATTTTAAAAAGTTGTTTTTGTAAGGGACCCAAGTAACTTCAACTAAATTCTCCACAATTCAGTATTTTCTCAATTTTTTTCTTCCTGAATTAGGAATATAAAATACATCACCAGTTAAGGACAAGATCTAGCAACAGTGAAATAGTCCTTGTTCCCCTGAAGATAATGGGATTGCTCACATGAGAACATTTTGACGCATAGCAGATTTTTTTTTTTTTTAACATTTCTTTTGGCTTACAATATTTTAAATAAGATCTCCCAAATTTCCAGCAACACAGCTGTTATATGTCTGGCTTTAAACCCAAATCTGTTTGTAACATACTAAGATTCCCAGTTAATAGCTGCAAAACCTCAAAGCTGATTTTCCTTAGCATTGACGATTTATCCCTTAATCAAGGAATTTTTTAAATGGACTGCTTTAGTTAAATTTCCCTAATATCATTTTATAGCATTCCTTTGAGGATGCATTCAATCAAATAGATATTTGATAATATCGGGGATAGCTCAAGTCCCTAGTCCAAAACCTGGAAGTGAGAAATTTTGGTCAACATCTGAGCAGGAAGTTTTCATTTCAGGAGGAAAAAAATCCTGATTCATCAAAAATTCCTCATAGGGAAGAGCTCCTTTTGAAAAATATCCTGATTTAAAAAAACCAAACACAAACTAAAAAGCAACAACAAAAAAAAAACCCAAACCCAACGCCAACTTTGACATGTCAAAATAGTGTATGTCCAAGTCAGAAAGTACGGTTTGGTTCCACTTTTATATCCACTTAGAGATTTCAGTTAACTAAAGGGTAAAATTATACACTTTAATTCACTGAATTTAATTTATGTTGTTAATCATCAGTATTCAAAAAATCAAAATTCTAAATGAAATTATTTGTATATACTGACTCACAGATACAGAAAAAACAAAGAGGGAGATTTTTACTTCTCTAGACATTTTCTTGCACTTCTGAAGCTGGAATCAATCAGATTTTCTGAGTTTACCTAGTCTATTTCTTTGAGATACCAATGAAAATGAGGGAAAAACAAACTCCCTCAATATCCCGCCTCTGTCTGCGGGGAGGTTAAATCGCATTTATCCAACAGCCTCCTGTCTGGGTGGAGGCAGTGGGAAATACTTTGCCATACTGATTTTTTGTTCCTGACAATGGTTGTTTTTGTTGAAAGTGATGTTATATTATGGAGAGAATTGTGGGTGGTTTTGTGTTGGAAAAAACCCACAGAAATCTAATATTTTTTTCAGTACTTGGTGTTTCTAAATCTAAAACAAATAATAATAACAACAAAAATAATAATTTATATATTAAAAACTAGGATCTGGGCTTGTAAGCTTTTGAATATCTTTACTTCATTGGGAACTGAGGCAGTGGCAGAACAGGCTTTTATTCCTAATTGAACTTCACCAATCAGTTAGTTCAGAAAGCACAGTGTATTTGGCCATGCTTTTAATTTTAAAAAAAAAAGAAAAAAAAAAAAAAAAAGCCAAGGCCATAGAGGAAACATGCGGAGATACTCAGACCAGAGCGGAAGTCTGACAGATTAGCCATCTCCTTTGCTACTCTAATTAAAACTATTTTGACCTTCCTTAAGTAAGACACCAGCACACATTAGGGAACCCATTTTGCCCACTTCTACATGCCAGCGGCTACCATGGGAGGAACTGTCCACATTTCCCCATTCCCCTCACAGTGACTAGGCTACTTTACCCCATCTATGGATATAACACACACACACTCATCACGGAAGCTTCATCCCTCCAAAGGTGTCATGTACAACGAAAACAATTCAGAAATGCAAAAATCCAGGACCACTGTCTAAGCTCTGTACCACACTGTCCTATCGCCAGGCTAAGGCCACTGAACCTGCAGTTCAGTCCAGGCTTCCTGGGCTAGGTACAGTCTCCCATGTGCAAGCCATCTCCTCTTAGATGATAAAGAGGAGCCATAAACAAAGATTTTCTGAATAAAAACCTTTCTTTGAACAAGTCGTTCAGGGTTTGGGCATGTTAGAGCATGTAGTGATCCATTGCCTGACAGGACGTTTTTGATACAAAGTACAAAGCAACAAGACAGGCATTCAGCTCTCAGTTCCTGGCTTTGTGGGGAAACGCCGACTCCAACATTGACTCACTTGTGCCTTCTGCTGTTGCTGCTATTAATGTATTTCTATAACTGTGCACAGTTTCATAATTCAGAAGTTCCCCTTTGCAATTTCTGAACTGCATATAAGGCAATAGCCTCCTGGCAAGCTGGCGTGACTAATCTCTTAATTCTTTGCTCCAAGACTCTGCAGAATAGACTGGACTGAGCTATTTGTGGTCCCCAACAGCAGTTCAGTTTCAAGTTAAAACTTAAATAAAGTATGAACTGAATGATAATCCTAGGGAGAAAAGTCATAGATCCGTATGGCCAGAAAGCAGCAACTGGCTTTTAATGAGTTTCATCAAACAACTTGTAGGATCACTTAAAAAAAATAAATATATATGTATATGGTATGAGCAATTGTAGGTTTCACTACATTTACCTTTTAGCTTATGATAGTAATCTACAGACTTCAAACACTTGAGATGCAACACCTGAAAGATACAGTGAAAATATCTCTCCTCCAGAAACACACTTGGTTTAAGAGGACCCCTCCTGCCGAGGAGCATCCCCTGCCCTCCTCCTCCCCCTTTCTACCACACTGGCACAGCTCCTTTTTTGACCTTGCTGCAAAGTGAACCACTGAAACAAAGGAGCCCCTCACTGTTTTAGAAACTTTGGTGTATCACTTCAGAGAGGCAGATCAGCATACAACTGCACCAAGAATCACAGGAGTGCAACCAAAGGGACAGTGAACTATAAGGAGAGCACAGGGGGGATGAAAGGACTAGGGCATGGGAGAGTCTGGATTTTTTTTTTCTAATTGGCTTTGCTAGAAGAGCTATACTTTCAAGTTCATTTAATCCAAAATCAGATAATACACAGCCACTGAAAAGGGCATATTAAATCCCAGCCCATACATATATAGAGTATATATATCCACCGCAGTCCTGCAGTCCTGTTGGCCGTTTTTAAAACACAGATTATCTCTTCTGCTCTGCTCAATGCTTTTGCAGTCACCATGTTTTTCTGGAAATTTTTGTTTTGTGGGTTCTACAACTGCAACTATATTGGTGCTGAAGTTCAGACCAGAAATGGCAGATTAACAGTTCAACTTTGGATAACACAACAACCTTGCAAAGGTGGTTTAAAAGCAGCTTTCCTTCCCTTCCATTCTCACTTTTGAAAAATATACCAAACAGTTCTACCTAGATTATAAAGTAAGGGTTTCCACATAGAAGTAAACATGCAAGAAGCATCTCTTCCATTGTAGGGCACTAGCATGCCTTTTTCCTGTTTGTTTCAGGCTTTCCCTTCTCTGCACTTGCCCAGTAGCTGTGATTTCTATCAATTAAAAAAAAAAAAGAAAAAGAAAAAACACCAAAAAAAGTATGTGCTGTCTCAATTCCAAATAGAGAACACAGGCTTAACGTGCTGTTTTGTTGTGTTTCTGCAATTTTTTGTCAAACTTGTGTGCCCATCAAATATTGGCATTCGTGTCAGTGGAACATGGGATGCTGAGCACTAATAGAAGACAGGAATCTACGCTGTCCGAATGATTTATGTATAGCGAATATTCTGGAATTTGCCTCATCAAATAGTATTCACTGGAGCAAATCTAGATGATAATCATTTGGCTGATGCTATTCTTCTCACTATTTCATTCAAGTCAGCAGATGAGGATGCTCTCTTGAGAATTTCTCAGCTTTGCAGAAATTCTGACGCTATTGTCTGGCACTCTGAGTGCTACAATCAAATGAGTCCCAGCCGTTCATTCCCCCGTCCAACATGTTCTTTCACTCAACTCAACACACTCATCAGTTAAACAACCGATACATTTCTCCTTGTATTAATTAGTAGGCCAAGCTTTTTAGTCTGTTCTCCTACACTAAGAAGGTTTTAGTGATTGTACTGTTTGTATATCTGTTGCTTGTTTACCCCCGCCCCAAACCACTTTTGACCTTTTCTACCAAACGTGCTGAAGGGTAGAAATCTCTAAAATTTGTTAATAGCTGGATCATAATCACAGATAGATGAGAGGCCCAAATTTGTTGCCCACAAGGGGACCATCTGCAGTGTGTGTGCAAGGACAGTATAAGACAGCAAGAAATCCACCCACGAGCACACCAGGAAACCTGCGAGCAGAAAGCCTGAAGCATTACATCAGTGCCCAGCTGGATTTCCACACGCACAACCTCAACTCTTTGAGAATACTTACAGGTATAAGGCACGTTCATGCTTTAAAATCTGCTGAAGTAGAGCCATCTAGTACATAGTGCTGGCAAACTCCCAAGCCCTTAAAACACATTAACAGAATTGCACAATCTTGCTGTTCATTTTCTTTCCTGTTGTCTATTTTCATTTTTTTCCCCTAATTTTTCAAATATGGTAAGTTTGCTACTATTGTTTGTCTCTCCTTTCACCTACTAAAAAGACATTTCACTTTGCCATTATATTTCACACAGCCTTAGCACTGGAATCGCCTTTCATATAAACAGTGTCACCAGTTAAAGATTGCTGTTTAATCATGACTGATTGTTCTGCAGATATTTGCACAGGAAAGATCCTGTGCAATCTGCGGGCATCAGCAGTATTTTCTGTGTTAAGCACAAACTGCTAATGCTTTGGATTTTATTTCATTCAGGAGTTTTAAATGTAGAATGCATGTCATTCACAGGCTTATCTCTTCCCATCTTTTTACACCGTTCATTTGAACTGCATTGCTTTCTGCTGTATTCCTCCATAAATGGCATGGTTTACAACAGAAAATACTGAAGCTGCCTTTATCTTTTATTTTTCAATCCCTTGCATTACTTAGTTCTATTTCCAGTTAATACAAGCTTATTGTAGCCAGCAACACTGACTGTTGCTATGTTTTTGTACCCCTGACGTTTTTTTCCATTTGTACTGGTCCTTTTTCAGTTGTTTGATGTGGTTTTTGTTGCTTCATCTATGGTTAATCTCTTTATTGCTTCACTTACTTAGGTATCATTTGGACTCAAATCATCTGATCACATATCTGGAATACTTCCAGACTTCTAAAACAATATTACATGAGATTATGCTTAGAGTTAGATGGCAGTCTAGCTCTTAGCTAGCCTCATTTTCGTAATGACTGACTGCAAGTCTTTTTAGGAATGTAGCATACTCCACATCTTTTATGACTGTATCAAAGATCTTTTTGGTCTCCAACTAAAAATAATTTTATATCCTATTACTCTTTATGATGCACAGACAGGCAGAATTTTAAGATTTGCAAAATCTTTGTAAAATACAATGAGCAGCTAGCTTTTTCTTTCTATCTTTGGGTGGCTTGCAGCTGGGACTCCAGTTAGTTTTCTGACCTTGCCTGGAAAGCACAGCACTAGGTTCTTTCTTGGACTAAGTCACTTCTGCTTACTATGGAGTCTTGTGTCCAGATCCCTTCAGAGTAGGCCATTTTTACATCAAAAAAGAAACTAATGTCTCTGTATTTGTGATGGATGTCTCAGTACAATATGCACCTACTTCCTATAGATGCTTCAAGCAAGGCTGGACAAAAATGGAAAAACTACAAAGTAGAAGTTGATGGTGTCAGTAAATCTTATTCCCACAACCACTCCCACCAGAGCCAAAGAAATGACCCACAAAAATGCTCACCATCAGAACTACAGATTACACAACCAGAACCCTAAAAATAGCAGCAAAACTTACACAGACATAGTACTATTTTCAAATCTGCAGCCAGCCAGTTCAGCCTTCAAGATTTCAGGCCAAATTGCTTTTCATACACAGACTGTCTGAAAATATTGCTAAGACTGCTTTAATCTCTCTCCAATATAACCCAACCTTTTTCATGTGACGTTTTCTAGCATACGTAAGTAACCCTGCATTCAGCTATGATGTACCATGGCCTTATAGTTGCTAAATCTTGAGATGTACTAGACAGAAGATGACCAAGAAGATTCAGGTTAACTTTCTGTTGAACAACCATTGCCTAACCTGTTCATCAGGGATACTTTCTGAACCCCATACTCGGTCACATTTACCACTTTCCCATCCCACTTGTACTTCCACTGGATATGGGGTGTTAGCATCTACGGCACTGAGACCTAATCAAATAATTCTGCTCTTTTCTATATATTAGGAAGTGTCCAGGCTGTAATTACTCTCTACTATTCACTTCACAAGTGCTTAAATTTCCTTATGCTGGATTGCTACATTATGAGAGAGTAATTTGGATTTTCTAACTCCTTTTGAGCTTTTTTTTTTTTAAGGAGTGTTGTGAATTGTGCACAACATGACTGAGCAAGCCACAAATACAGGCACTCCCACCTCTGCAAGATCAGGGAGACTGAAAATGTGCAGATTTGCTTTGACAAATCACTCTCAATATTCATGTTGCATTATCTTACGCATATTCTCTAAAACTGCCTTTTAAAATTATATATTTTCTGTTCTGGACGTATTCTGTTCTGCAAAATACAACCATGCACAGAGAACACGTTTGGGCAAAAGACTACAAGCTTTCTCTTCCAGAACATTCCCCCCCCCCCTGCATTTCTAAGTACTTTTTTATCAGGGATTCAGAACTTGCTGATTACAAGTTGCTGTGCAGAAACAAACTATCTAGTCAAATCCCACAAATGGCAACATCCTTTCTAATTGTATATTTATTTAGTGGTAAAGTTCATGTATGGAGAGTTTATAACATATCTCATAATTTACTAAGTAGTATGCTTTCTATCAAATTTTTATAGGGAAAAGTCTACTTTGCAAGAAAAAAAGTTACTTTTTTTACTAGTGAAAAATGACAATGGGAATCCTGCTATTAAAAAACCCCTCATAAACACTATCAAAGCACCATACCAAATAAGGTTTGTAAGGATCTTTTATTTAAATAAGTAACAAACTATTTATACTTTTACAAGAGTCTGTCCTATTTTAGTAAATATTTGGCAAAGTTATTTGATTAAGAGAGCAACCTGACCCTCATTTAACATGGTTATTTGCCATAACTTAATCTTCCATCATTTCAGTTTAACTACACAAATAATTTTTTTATATCTTTAGGTTAAGTAATACTTTTTCATTGCTTGGTTAAGGCTTATTTGCCAAGATAAGTGACCAGGGATCTTTGAAAAAACTTCTATACAAACATCTTAAAGCTGAAATCCCTCTCAGCAACTTAGTGGCAAGTACTACATGGAGAACAGCATGGTCACTTCTTGTTTGATCACTAGATGCATCTTGGATTCCCAGAGCAAGGCTTGCTTTAGAGGCTGGTTTTAATATCTGAAAGCTTTTTATAAGCTGTGATTTCTGTTCTCTGCTCAGACACTGAAGAGCACCTCATCCCCATGGCATGCTACCCAACATAGTGTCTCAAAGTGACTTGTACGTATAAAAATCAAAGGAGAGCCTGGCATTAGTGCTGCAGAGGTACAAGGCAACGAGGCACCATCGCACATCCTGCAGCCCCGCATGTTGTCTTCTAGGATTTACCAGTCAGCAGCACTTGTGCACACTGTCCTCCTCAGAGAGCAGCAGCTGTGTGCAGCGTTTATACATCAACTCCAGCTCATACCATGCAGCACCATTTTGCTCTCTGATATTACGCATAGCTAATGCACAACCCTAGCCATTGACATTTTTAGCTTCACTTTTCTGAAGGAATTTTAAGTTGGTTTCTATAGAGTACTTCTCTTTGTAAAAATGGAAACTCAGTTACTTGTTCTTTGCACACACAAAGACACTGGTTTCAGTGAGAACACTGGATGCCCAAGAAATGCAGGATTAGCTTTACAATTGTTTTTTTGGATGACTCATAAATAATTTTAAATAAGTAAAACTGGTAATAAACATCAAGCCCTCTACATATGGTACATGTAGAAGAACTTGGTCAGAGAGCATTGAACTCCAACAAGAGCCTAAGCCAGTCCATCAGATGAAATGCATTTCATTGTATTTCATGCTAGCAAGGTACTAATGTGGCTTATTGTTCAGAGTGTACAGTGGCAACTATATTATAAAATAATTTCATAAGTCCATGCTAGGGTAATTGTTGATTCACGTTACAAATACAAGGTAGTCAAGAAATGCTGCTACAGCATAGTTCACATAGACAAGCTTTAGCCTTATCAAGATCTTGTTGTGATGGATTGGAGCTGCACTGCAATCATTTGTGTATACTCAATGTCTGCACAGTTACTGGGATGTTTATTGAATAAATAAATGAGGGGAGGATGGGGTACGGTCTCCTCTGCAGACACCTGAGTGCTGATTAAGAGACAATTACAGCTGATGGTCCATGCGAATTGGAGGTCAAAAGGATTAGAGTAACTTGAAATGGACTTTCTCAAAGGAAGAAACACGCAAAGGAACATCTGGAAAGGAGAAGGAGCAGACTGACACATGACCGTGTTTGGATGCCTATGGAAGTTAGGTCTACCTTGCTACAACAGACTTAGAAGCCTTCAGATAAAAACCATCTACAGCCATCTACACATCCCAAGCACTTTCCTCCTCCTAAGGAACTGAACTACCTGATTTGAGGAAGCCTGCTTAGGAAGCTCATTGCAACTTGCAGAAAGAGATGTTATATTTTCAGGACTCATTCAGGTTGCAGTAAAACAAGTTCTTGTTAGTATCTGTTCAAAATATCATCTCCAGGGAAGTAAAGAGATAAGGCCTTAAAAACTGCACTCAGTAATCAAGTACCATTTGTGGCATCTAATTTGTGGCATTTCATGTTTTTTGTGGACATACTCTAATCAGATCAGAATACACTTACGGCCTCAGAGCATGTTAGGTCCTTAGGAGATCCGAGGCTGTTTTGAATATCAATATCTTGCATTAATTCCATGCCACATGTTCTTAATAGTTACAATAATGATGGGACAACTCTTCATTCACTGTTTTTGACTAAGCCAGATGCTTAAAATGGCAAACTGAAAGCTGTGGCAAACTGTGCTTCTGATTCTCCTACCAAATGTGAGAGCTGTACAGGCTGGGGTTGGGGCAGTGGTTTTACTCTTGCCTTACACTGACCCAAGTGCAGGCTGCTCTCAGAAGAGCCATTTTTACATCCTCCTCTTCCTTTACCAGTAGTAATGATAGTGCAACCATGAGACAAATCAGGGAGAAGACCTGGCTGAAAATTAACTTTTTCCTCCCCTGCCTTCTGCCCAAAAGTTTAGTTTTCATTTCTGCATGTGCCTCTGGTCTGGTTTGCCAGACAGTCATGTACATGAACACCAGCCCTGGCGCATGGGCAAGAACAGGTTTGCCCCAGTCGCAGCAGCCGAGTCTTTCATCTGATGAAAGCATCAGGGTCACCATAACCTGACCCCCACGGAGACTGATCCAGAGACTGTGTTGTTTTCTGCAACTAATGACTTCCAAGAGGTGAGGAAAGAGGATCTTCTTTGGACTATGAAATCTTGCCAATGCTACCATTTTTCCTGACAGAAACAGATATATTCTCTTTAGAGTAAATCTGTTTCTTTCTTTTGGGAAGATGTAATGTGTAGAAGCAAATACTTCAGCTATGGAGAGAACAGAGTCACTAGGTACATACAAATGTCCATTTTATCATATTGAAAGCTCCCAAAACAGGAGGTGAGGCATGAAAGGTGAAATTCTCCTCAAACCCTCAGCAGGTCTAATCCAGAGGTTATAACCAATTGCTCTGCAAAAGGCTCTGTCAGAAGCAAAGACAGCTGGTTTAGATGATGCTTCTCTCCAGTAATGTAGACTAATAAGATGCTACTAAAATGGAGAATGCAAATTCAAAATCATAATGGAGATTAGCCATCTGCACTGAACAGGCTATTTGTCTCTTGTTGCTTGTCTAGCAACCCTTTTGTAGTTTCAGTTCTTTCTGGATACCCTGCTAATTGCTGTGAAGAGGACTATTTATTAGGACATTACTCCAAACTATTGTTGCCATCTATAAATATTTGTACATATTACCAGAGCTCTGAATGTGTAGATTTCTGACAACCAAAATAAATCAAGCCATTTAAGTAAAGAGACTCAAAAGTCAACCATAACAGCTGAAGAAAATATGAACTCTCACCCTCCCCCAGCAGAGGCCTGAAAGGAAAACGTGCTTGTTTCTGAAAATGAGCTTGTCATTAATTGAGTGAAGTTTTCCACTCCAGCACAGAAAAAGCATGCAAAGACATTTTAAAGAGACTAAGTTGTCAGCAGGCATCTCCAGCACTGGGGAGAAAGGTCTTACAAGATCAGCAGCATGTGGAAGGCAAACAAGAGTCTGAAGCAAGCGCATGTCACAGCTAATAAGCAAGAAAAGAGCTCAGTACCTGCTGGAAAAACAGGGCTGCTGCTGCTCCTCTGCCGCCTTAGCCTCCTCAGCTGCCAGGATCATCAGAATACCCTCAAAAGCTTCAAAAGATACCTATCTCTAACGATGACTGGCGATGTCATTCTAACAAGGATTTCATGAGCTGCTGGTCACGGGCATCTTACACAATGGGATCTCTGCACCATAGGTCTGAAATGATGTTAAAGATACTGGAAAAAAAAAAAAATCAAAGCATGAGGGACCATGTTTTAAAGAGTGAACGTAGAAGGAGAAGTCAAGCACCAGACCAGTCCCTTTTTATCTTTCTTGGCCACAAAATACAAAATAACACCCTACTTCGCATTACACTAAAAGCAGCATCTATTTTAGAAAGTGCATGATTCTTTAAATTTATCTTAAATTACCTATAGACAACCCAAACAAAAGCTTTCCTGCTACTTGGCCCAAACTTCAGAATGAATTCTATTTTTGCATATATGAGACACACACACCATTAAACCAACACATGCAAACACCGCAGTACTTCTACTGCATTTTGTGGTACTTTGCATCCCTGCTGGAGAAGCATGAATTTATTAAGAATTTTAAGTTTACTGAGAAAATGCTCATACCTGAGAGCTTAGTCAGGAATAGATAGAGCTAAATCCTATGCCAGCAAGTAGTAACATCTGTATCTGTACTGGCAAGAGGTTTTACTACCCAGAGAGATGACTGGAGCTTCAGAACAGCAAAGAGAGCAAGTCTATGAAGTAATTGTAGTCCATTTGCTAATATACCTGTTCTTTCCAAATACAGCGGTCCACAGGCTCCTTGAGTATGCTTTATCCCAACAGGAAATTCTGTTTTCTTTTAATGTCACAGAATTCCTTTGGACTGTTTTTGGACTCCAGTTTTCACATGAGAGCGCGTGTTTCCTCAAAGCAGACCTTCAGGATTTACCTCAATCCTCCAGGTGTTTTTCTTTGTGTTTTTTCTCAGGTTTTGGTTTTGTTGGGTTTTTTTGTTTGGTTGGTTGGTTGGTTTTTTTGGGGGGGGGTTTGTGTGTGTTTGGGTTTGTTTTGTTTTTGAGGGTGGTGTTGGTGGGTTTGGTTTTGTGTTTTATTTTTACTTTTAAAAAAGGACTGCATTGTATTCTGGTACTTACAAGGAAGATTTTATAGATTCTACAAAACTCACAAATTGCGCTGCACAGCTTTAAAACTTTCTACATCATGTTATTTATGTACATCCACAGGTGAATAGGACAGATGTGATGTATTACCTGATTCAGTGCCCACTGAAGTCAGCTGGAACATTTCCACTGACTTCAGAGAGCTTTGCACAAGGCTGTTAAAAGAGGCTTTCAATAAAAGAAATGTTGCACTCTGTCAGTTCTCATTAGCATTAGCAATGTTAAACTATGAACCTGTTAACGTTTTGGACATCTCAGTACAGCTGAGGGGAGCAGAGAATATGCAGTCCCATGGGACATACCCCTGCATTCAGAGCTTGATTCTGCTTTTGAAGATAAATTTGCTTCCCCTTAAAATTAATGGAGAAAGTGTCCCTTATTTTTTAATTTTTTATCAATGCAGTCCGCTGGTCTCATAACGTCAAACACTCTCTTTCCTAAGAAACATTCAAAAATCAATTTTAGCACACATCAGATTTCCCAAGAGAGCTGCCTTGCGTCACAACAAAGTCCATCCCTGTCCCATGGAGCTTTACAGTCAGAGGACAGTGGTGGCACTCTGCTCTGCTCAAAACTCACTGTAGCCCTTCTGAGCACACAGCCTTCCTACTTAACATGCATGCATGCCTTGTTTATAAATAAGGTTTCAATTCATATCCCAGACAAAAAAACAGGCCTATAAATAAAGACACAATAAAACCACACAGGAGAATACTGAATAAAGAAGGGAACAGTAACATGCAACAGGAACCAACTTTTCAAGCTGTGTAACATCTGTAGGGAACTGAGAGCATTCACCAACTATCAGTTTCAAGCCATTGATGATAATTCTCTCTTTTCCTGTTCATTTCAAATTAAACTTCTAGCATGAATCATTATCCAGAACACGTGTCAGATCCACATGATTATTTACACAAAGTTCACACTTTCCTGCAAACTCCACATCTTTGCATCTATTGTGCACAACTTGCTGTCAGTCGCACTCCTGGGACCCAGGCAGCATCAAGCTGGCTCGTTAAGAGCCATTCCCAGCGCAAGCAAGCTAATTACAACCAAGCGCTGACAGAGTGCCTCCACATATGAAGGAAACATGCTGTGGTAAGAGCGAAAGAGAAGGAATGTTAGGGTGGAAGGTGACTCAAGAGCTCGTGCGTTCCCAGGCCTCACTCAGTTAGAACATTTTTGCTTAAACATGCTCTTCTGAGATATTGTAGAGTTTAAGGTTTTCATGTTTTTTATTTTAGTAGTTCTTCAGAATTCTAGGGTACAAATGGACACACCCACAAGTACTCTGGGCACGTATCCCACAGAATTAAGAATTACAGCACAACTGTATCCACCTTGGCACATGGCCTCCAAGAGACTACGCAGAGAAGGGAGAACATGGCCTTTGCAAGGTGCCCGGGGAACTAACACGTCCAGTATCTGGCAGGCTCTCGGAGCTGCGTGTTCCCAAAGAGCGCACCTCACACAGAGTATGTATGAGAAAAACCCACCAGTGGCTCCATCCCGCTTATCTGGGGGATCTCCAGCTCAAACACCTCTGCAGACCTCCAGGGAGGCAGCACTTTCTCCACAAATCATGTCCCAAGCCATGTATAGTTTTATTATATAGTTACATTCAGTTTTATGTTATAAGTTATTGTAATTGCAAGTTAATGTAATTGCCTATTCAACTATAGTATAAACTGCAAAAAGTATATATTATAAAAATTCCACATAGAAATTCCTGGGAAGACTGCAGCAGCTAGTTGAGCAGTGGCCTAAGAGGCAGATCCTGGGAAGCTCTGTCCTGGTGAGCAGGCTGTGCCATCCTGTGCTGGCCCTGTCTTCCAAAATCACAGAATGGTTGCTTCCCACAGACTTTGAATATTGTTCCTTCTATCCTGAAAACCTTATTTACTGTATTCACAATTTTGCTCTTCAGACTTAAAAGGGCTGTGTGTTTTCTTTGGAGGTAATATATATATATCACACAGAATTTAATATCTAGTTTTTCCTAATATATCATTATCTACATCTTTCTTTATCTAATCATGAATTTCTGAAGGAATCCTGAAATGTGAAAGTTTATGCCTTCCCTCCATTTTGATCTGTTGTTTGTATGTTCTCCTTCAGTTTTTCCATCTACTGCACTTACTTTAGCACTCAGCATTTCAAGTAAGCCAGCAAAGATTATAGTTCCTGGTATCTGGAAAAAATGTCTTCAGACAAACCCTGGTAGTCTGCTCAGTCTCAGCTTTCTGCAGCCAGCGGGGCACCCTGCAGCATCACCCAACTGGCACATGATGCATCAGGCCAAGGGATTTGAAAATCGTTTGCCTCTTTTTGCAGAGTGAAAATTAACTCCTTCCCAGAACTAACCCAGGTAGCTTCTTGCACAACCAAATGCTTATAAATGAGGGGATTTTAGTTTTTATAAGTTTTATCCTAGAGCAAACAGATGGCTCCACTGTACTCCCCTCTGCCTCCCATACGTCTAAACATGGTGGCAGTGTTCAAACAGTCCCTACATGCCACATTGGCGCAGGACGGCTGGTCTGCGAGTTTTCTTGTGTGAAGTAATAATCTAATAAAGGTCAGAAATGCAGTAATGACTAAAATATGTACAATAACTATTCTAATCTTTCCCAAGCACTTCAGAACCCCTGTTGTCTGCTGATATATTTGATAGGCTTCTGCTAATGGCAGCTTATATCAGCAGGTGTCTACAGTGTTCTCCTCAGCACTAAGGCAGACCCTTGTGAATGATGCACAGACAGAAAAAAAAAAACCATCTATAGATCAAGTACCTTTTAAAAAAAGTATCACCTAAATATGAGTTTGTCTTCATAAACACGAAGTTGACTGTTGCCAACAAAAATCTTCCACAAAAGACTATGTAAGGAGATGACAACAGCCTTCACGTACCTATGAGATATCAGAAAATCGTATTTGGGATAAAGTAGCAACTTAATAGCTCTGCATTTTGGAGAAACAGACACCAGAAACCACTGCTCAGGATATAGGCTGCTAGATGTCAAGGCTTGGGCTGTTTGAATCTGAACTATTTGGCTTCAGCAGTTCCCTTGGAGATAGAGCGCAAACAGGAGGCTTGGGCACAGTGGGGCTGTGGTGGCGGAGCCCCAGCCCCAGCACAGTCAGCAGCACGTGGAGCCGGGGGCCAGGACCTGGGCATGGCACTCGCTGGAGGGCAGGCTTGGATGTCTGAGCAAGGAAATGGCATTATGCTCATTTCCAGTGTTTGAGGAAAAAGGACATTGTGTACTCTTTTTTTCTTTTTTTTTTCTTTTTTTTGTGCGTGTGTGTGTGTGAAAAGAGCAAGTTGCATTTCTGCCAAGGAAACACACGCTGCTACCAGTGTCTCCCAACAGAGCAAGCACTGACTGGTCTCCCAGGCAGAGACAAGAGCAAACAAGCAAACAAGTCCCAGCACCCTTCTCCTGCTCCCCAGCTAGCGACACTGGTGAACAGGATTATCCTCATCAGCTCTTGGTTTGCCAGAAGCAGGAAAAAACCTAGGTGCTTAAACCAACCGTATACATCAAGTGTAGAGGACAATAAAGCCTTTTATTGCAGATAAATTTCAGTGTGAGTAGTTAATGTGCTTTGGTTAGCTATTTGTTTTTCTCTTCAGTTTGTTCCTGACCACTTTGTTTGTGGTGAGGTATTTGTGACTTTTTATTACTCTTATTATTTATATGAGACATAAACCAAACACACTTTCCACTCTGACTAGCAAAACAGTCCAGTGTTCTGTTTCTCTTATACAGAAACGGTCTGGAGGTGTGACAGCTATCTTTCCTCTCATTATGTTAGCCCTTAAACAGGCAAAACTTTCCCCAGGGCCAACCGTCCCGATCCATCATCACAGACTGTGTCAGCAGGCTCATACCACCATAGCAACACGATGAAATACCAGTTCCTGCCTAACTTGTACTGCTTCCCAGCAACACTAACGGTTCAACATCCTCAGTGACACGAGAGGTTAAGGACAACCAACAGTCCTCCAATCAATTTTTGTACAAGACATTATTCACTCCAGTAGGATATAAATCAGCAAAGGACCAAATTAGTGACTGTCATAAACAGAGTTTACATATTAAATTGTGTGCTGGAGATTTGACTTTGGAAATAGAGTATCATGGGCTGTTCACATCCAAAATTGCTTTGAAAGAGAAAGCAGGGAAGACCTCCTCTTTGGAAAGCTTTTGGATGGACAGAAACCCCCTGGAGCAGAAATGGCACCCAGCTTTACTTTCTGCTGTATAAATGGGTGGGGTGGGAAGGCTGATTAGGAGTTTGTTTTAAGTCCATGTTGGCAACTATTGTGATTTTCTCACCACTCTTAAATTTTGCCCTGTGGACCTATTTAATAAAAACTTTAGATTTCATCAAAAATAATAACTTAATTTTGTAGCTGTCCTTGCAGAGAGGCCTTGGTTAATTCTATAGTAACTGCTATACAGAGACCAGAAATCCATGCCAAGTTTAAGCCAGCTAACAGGGATAACAGTAACTTCACTTTCCTAGCATACACTTCAGCATGGGCTTCAAAACCTACTAGAGAAGCAAGGTAAGTACCTAGAGTAGCTTGCTCTCTCTGAGCTCCATGCTGTGAACCCTGCACTGCAAAGCTTCAGCAACCTTGAGTATGCGATCTCCAACTTCAATAGATATGCCTGGAAGGCCTGGAATGTAGGGTTAACTGCATGCCATACCCCATGGGGCTGAGGGCAGAACTCAAGGGGGTATTGTTGGAAGAGGAAAAAAAAAGACAGGTCAGCAGAAAATACAGCTGGAAGTATGGGGAAATGCAGGAATACCTGAGGGAAGCAGCTAGGGACAAACAAATGAGAGGGAATTGGTGCTGTCTTATGGGTGACATGACAAATGCTCACAGCAAATTCAAACAAAAGAACTTGCTTTCCCCAGTTATCTGGGCTAATTCACTTCCACCAGTTCTTGTTACTAGTTTTGGCTAATTCACCAACAAAGAAAATGACAACTCTTCCCTGGAGCTGCAGCAGAGCCTGCATTTTGAACCTCCCCAAACCACCAGCATTTCCTTTCTCGTTAAAATAAAATCCTTGCAGCCTTCCACCCAAACACAGGCAGAGGAAGAGATGGAGGGTGGGAGGTGCATAGACTATAGCAACGCCTCGCATGCACAAGAGCCCACACCAAAGAAGATGAGTACTGTACAACATACCGAAGGATCTTCACACCTCTGATTCACTTTATTTGCCAAGATAAACTTCATTGCTAACAGGGATGGTGTGAAGGTTCAGACACTGCTGCTTTAGACACTACCATTCTGCAACGCACCTGTGCTTACACCAAACACACCACCAGATGTATGGGAAGATTCTTAAACTATCAAACAATAATACTAATAGTACGGTTTTTTCGGAACAAAATGTACTCCTTCCCATCAGCATTTGTTTCTAGCAGTTGTTATCTCAGGGACACTACAAGGAGAAGCTGCTGTTAATGACCTCCTGTATCTTAATAGATCTTAGCTGCCTCGTCCAAGGCCAGGTAGCGTGGTGGTCTGCTAGTCCTTGAGTTAACACCGTCTGCACTGTTGTATACACCCTTCTCTTATCTGCGTTAGCACAACAGAGATCTAAAAATCTCAGTACATAGCCTTGATTTTTATAAATCAACACACATAAAAATCTTGCAAATTCCAATTAGATTATACAATGCAAACCCTCCAATGTAAATTACAGAACACCCTCCTGAGAACAAGCTCAACAGCTTCAGAATCAATATTCCACAGAGTGCTAATTGTGGCAACAAAACCGTGTTGAAATTCTTGTGTCCCTCATGGGTTTCCAGCTTTCATTTTCAGCTGTAAACAGTCAAGGAAATAATGTTTGAGTTCCCCCTTTCCCTAGAGGAAGGGATACACAAAGCTTTCCAAAGCTCTGTGAATTCCTTTGGCACCTCCTAATTGAGATCTCCCCTTGCCAAAGAATGAGTGTTTTACCTTGTGGTTGTTGTCAAAAATGTAATACAAAGTACTAGACACTTGGTCAGCATTACATTCGTTAGTGTATTTCCATGGTCTTGACAGGGATTCTGTCCCTAGCTGAATGGCTTGGGTTAGCAGTCATTTATGCAAGACTACATGTAAAATGGATTTTTTGTGCACAGAATCACAATCCTGAAATATTGTAGTTATCCAATCTTCTGAAACTGTGGCCTTGAAGAAAGGACATACTGAACCGCCCTACCAGAGAGGCCATTTGCCCTGTGTCCAAGAACAACACGAACCATGACAGGGAGGTTTGGTAGATGCTCTGTTGAGTAGGTTAGGTACAACAAGCCTCAGTAGAGACCAATGTCGAAGCTGTCTGCCAAGTAGGACAGGCCTGGAGAAGAGGCATTTCTTGTCTTATCTTGTATTTATTTTGTAATGTACTTGTTGTTAGGTCCATGATGTAATCAGCGCTGGATAATCACCACCTAATCTACTCATTACCTTGAAAGAATAGCTCCAACTGCTATGGGATTAAAAAGGGGCTGCCAAAGCAAGTGGTGAGCTGCACAAGGATTTCAGCCATGGCCTCTAGGTTCAGCCCATACCTAGGGTTAGGAGAGAGACACAGCTCAGAGCTCCAAACAGGGCCAGAATGCAAAGGGGCAGCCAACAGAATAGGTCAGCCACACAGAAAATTAACCCCTGGCATATTTGTCTAGGCCATAACTGGTTATTATGTACTGATCAGCCAACATCTGGGGTTAGTGTTAGGGTAAACAAGAACTCCTAGTAGGAGCACCAGGTGGAGCAGGTCACCTAACAGCTGCCAAATGGAGGCAGAAGCATAGGCTGCGCAAACATTTAATCCCTGGCATCTTATTCCTCTGAGCCATAACTGGGGGCCAAGGGTTAGGGTGCAGCCCATGACTAGGATTAAGGTTCAGGTTTGAGTTAGTGCTTACCTGGCTTTGTCTCTCTGTTAACCCTAAACCCAAGTATAATATTAGGCATGGACTGAACCTTTCTCCACATCCACCAGTTGTTCCATAAATTGTCAAGGACAAAGTCTTTGTGCAGCCCACCCCTTCCTTTGGTAACCATTTGTTGCCTCTACACCACCTGGAGCCCTTGGCTTTTGCCATTTCTTACCTTAACTGTAATGAGGGGGTGTGGCTAAGACCAAGCCCAGAAGATCACTGGAGCTTTTTCAAGATCTGATTCTTACTGCTCTTTTTTCACTTCAATAATTAGTCTTGTCAAACCCAAGCTAGTCCCCAGCTGTGAGAATGTAGTCCTTGCTAATCCTAGGGCAGTTCCACCAACTCTAGAGCTGGTTATCCTGGCCCTGAATATAGGCTATATTTCCCCATCTTGACTATCTAGAAAGGAGAAGACAAATTAGAACATCCATTTGCTCACAAATACAGACCAACTTGCAGCCTGCTAGCATTGCAAGCTGTAAGCACAGTGCTGTTGTAAACTGTATTTGTGGCCATTTTCTTGTCTTAACATTAGCATTTTTTGAAGTTAAAGCACAGATATTAATGCTGTACTACTTGAACACATTAACTGCTTCTATCCATCAGCCCTCATTTGGGACCCTTGTCTTTGAAGCTGTAGGAGGTAGGGCTCCAGAGAATAAACAGCCCAGGAACGCTACCCTGCTTGCTGGAGCTCTAAAATAAGAAAGTGGGTGAGAAGGTGTTTCTGTGTAACACCAGACTACTAACAGAAGGAAAGGGAACAAACAATACTGTTAATGCTGTCAACAACTGCAGATCTGTAAACACAAAAATAACTAAGGCAGCTGACAAGAATCTCCTGAAGAAAAACTATGGCAAACTTCTAACTCCAAAAGGAGAAACAGATCAGTTGGCACAAATAGCATATTGTATGTTGAGAAGTAGTAATCAAGATTCCTTGGGGGTTAGATGCATTTTGCAACAAACAACACCTGCAAGAGCACCACCAAGCCAAAGGATATAGGGGGTAGAACAGGAAAGGGATGACGATAGAAATCTTGCTAGCCAAGCTCACCACTTTCAGGAAACAATACAATACCACATACCAAAGTGCCCGGGTTGTTTTTCTTCCTTTATCATTTGATTTTCCATATGGTTTGATAATTAGCCACCTTAGTTCATGGTACCGTTTAACATCTTCAGGAAATCTGTCTTATAAAATGTTTCCTCAAAGCGGTTTGTAAGCAGGTAACAGAAACTCCATAGCACTGGCTTTGTGTGTACAGCAGTGACAGATTTAACCTGACTCCTCAGGGTCTGCCACAAAGCAATGTCTCTCAGGTCTGCTTAGCAGGCAAAATAGTATGGAAATAGTGACCAAGATGGCATGGTTGTACCAATCTCTTGTAACTCCATCAACATAAAAAAATTAGTCGGTAGAAACAGAGCACAGGTTGCAAAAAAATCACCCAAACCTCTATTGCCTCAACAAGCCAGTTGCTAGTAAAGCAGACGCCGTACCTAGGTTACTTTCCATTGTACAACAAAAGTATTTGGTGAGCTCAGGCCATTGCACAACACTGTCTGCATAGAGAGGGAGGAATTAGTTTTTCCAGACTTGGAACTGTATCAGAGACAGCTCAGATGCATTCACAGCTGGTTCTTTTTGGACCCAGCACTGAGCAGCAAGTGATCTGGTGCGTGTTTGCCAGTGGAACTTAGAACAGACCAGGACACCATAGCCATATAAAAACACCTCAGACAGTTACAGACTGGCCTTTAAAAAAAACACCACAAAATAAGCAAAACAAAACAAAAAAAACTCAGCATAGAGATTTAGTAATCTTAAAAAGCTTAAGCAGCAATAAATAAATGTAGCAGTGACAATCGTTGGCTATGCTACCTTATTGGTATGTAGCAGCTAAATGTGATTTCGCCTCAGACTTTCTGCCAGCACTGTGTACCAACTCCCCTTTTTTTATTAAAACCAAGATCGTGTTGTAAATTAACCAAGTTTATGCTGCACTTGAATCACCCTTTGCCACTGTCCTCCTTTTTCAAACATGATGACATTAGACTGCCTTTGCAGGTCTGTGCCAAAACAAACAAATCTTTGGTACTTCCTAAGCATTTTGGTATGGAACAGTACTCTCGATCCTGCTCTTTTTAGAAAC
Organism: Pterocles gutturalis; assembly: GCF_000699245.1. Lineage (NCBI taxonomy): Eukaryota > Metazoa > Chordata > Aves > Pterocliformes > Pteroclidae > Pterocles > Pterocles gutturalis. The sequence goes on along the minus strand of NW_010128622.1, from coordinate 40,062 downwards.
ATGACAAAGTTTACTCAATAAATACATTTTAATATATTTTCAGAGCTGTAAAATTAAAGAAGTGTAGTTGTTATAGCAGAAGCTATTTGTATTTGCCTCCATTAATTTCTTTCCTCTGTTTACCTTTTCTCTTGAAACCTCATTCAATGACCAGAGTTGCTTAGATAAACAGCTAAGCATATCCAAAAGAAACAACAGCAAAAGAAAATCCTTAGGTCAGCAAGATTTTAAAATGCCATTGTTTCAAACCAGCAATATTTTACACAAGCCAACATTTCTTAGATCTCAGCTTTAGTAACACACTTGTTCAAAATTCCATTTTTTCCTCACCGAGTTAGCAATGTATCAAATTTCCTATATATTAGCAACATTGCCTCTGTTAGAAAGCCAGATATCTTTTATGCCTTCAAATAATAAAAAAAAGCATCACCGATCCAGCCTCCTACCACTTGAGGTGGATGAGAAAACATCTGCATAGGACCCTGTTCCATACTCATAAATCTACAGCAAAACTCTGGTAACTCAAGCCCGCATTTGTGAGCCTGTTGGAACTGCTTTGGCTGCTGGAAGGCAGAGCACGCTCAGCACCGGCTGTGCTGCATCCCATTCGGGCTGTCAGCGTGCTCCTGCATTTCTCCTCCTGAGCAATGACCCCAGGATGCTCAGGGCCCGGTTGCAGCTCAGGCACTAGGGCACAGCACTGTTCTGCTGTGATGCTCACGGGGAATCCCTAGTAGCTCTAGGAGCAGGAAAATACAAATGTATGCATTAATACAAATGCTGAAACAGCATAAAGCCACAGGAAAATGGAACCACACCTAAGCCCAAGCAGCTGGGCTCAGCTCTGGGAAGATGAGCTCAGTATCCGAGTCTTGCCTTCCGCTCAAGGCAGAGAGCTGAAGGCACTGCTCAGTGCTGCGGTCTGCTCCCTCTGTTTGTGCTACCACACAGCAACTCCTTGCTGCTTTCAGTCTCCCAGACTTTTGCTTCCATGAGGAATAATCCTTTGGTATTACCTTGGAAGCTGAGGAAAGGAAGAGTAGCCTTAACTCACCCCAGGCATCGGCTTGCCCTGCTCCCCCCCCCTCCCTGCCGCTGCGAGCAGGATGAAAGCCATTGGGGCATTTTCTTTTTTAATTGCAAATAAAATGGAAGTGGACAGAAAATTGAGCCATAACCCAAGCTCCTACTCCACAAAAATAATTCTTTGCACAGACTTCAGAGGAGATATCCTGACATGGGAATTTATTAAGGATTTTAAAGCTGATCTTTCACTTTGCTTAACATGCACATTTTTCCCCAGATCAGTTTGCCCTCAAACATCAAGCCATTCCTCTCTCCCTGCTAGCAAAGAGGCATATATTTTTTCCTGAGTCTTAAATGAAAATAAAGGAATGCAGTGCTTATCTGACATTCTGTTTACTCTTATATATCAGCACTGTGTAAGGTCTGTAAACATTTTCCATATGTTAGCTAAAACAATCTCAACAGTTCAGCATCTGCAAGATCTGCCCACAGAGTCTTTCAAATTAGCATTAATATATTATTTCTGACAAAAGCTGAATAAACACAGTTCAAGGGCTCTTTTTTTATTTTCTGGTATTGGAGTATAGCTTTACTCTCATATGCAAAAATCACTGTAGGATTCATACTCACTGTACCTCAATAATTCTAGATTTAAAGACCTTGTTTCAAAAATAAAAAGACAGCACACTAATGTTTTTAAACTGCCTTAGCTTTGTCTGCCAAGCCCAGAGCAGGATCTAGCACCAAAGACAGTCAATTCCTTCCCCCTGCATCCTGTCCCAGGAAGCAGTCCCCAGCACAGCCCCACCTGGGACACACAGCCCACGCCCGGGGGCAGGTGCAGGCAGTTGACCACTGATGTTGATTTAACAAACCTTCCCGCTGAGCTGGGGAAATAAGCTGTGCTCAGTTGTGCTAGCTGTAACAGCAACAGAAGGCACATAGTAGAAATCCGATTTAAGTCATTTAAAAACAAAGCACTACTTTTGGCATTAAAATCTTAAGTCAATTCAATGAGCTGACCTGATGAGGAAGGTGAAGCATTAGAACGATTTTATGAAATCCTATTCCACCGAAATTACCACTCAAATGAAGTAAAGTGGTCTCCCCTCCAGAGAGAGTCCTGCCTCCACGCACAGGTTGCTGTGCCCTGCAGATTTTTGTAGGCAATGGGTTCTTACTGTAATTGTCAAAAATTAACATAAGATTCCTAACTATAATATTCTGTGTAAACAGATAATCTAGTAGAAACATGAATGTCAGTGCATACTCAGTATGGGAGAGTTAACTGGAGTAAAAAAACCCCATGAACCATATTCTTGTGCCTACTGATTTAACTGAATAAATGGATTTCTGTTAGGATAATATCTGGATGCCTACATTGTAGGAAAGTAGTTTTACAACCCCAAACAACCATCAAATGAAATACATTGGAAGTTCTGATTTTAATTAATCTTTCTTTTGCCCTCCACCTCTCTCTCCTTCCTTTGCTATTTACCCCTCTCCCTTGGAGCCGTTATTCCAAGCTGGCTCCACAGATGGGAAAATGTCTTCCTCCGCAAGTGAAATCATCATTAGGCTCAGAATGGGATGAGAGGATTTCTCTGAAAAGTTTAAATGGGAATCCCTTGGAGAGTTTAATAGAGAAAACTTAAAGCTTTCTGCGATGATACATCCAACTGTTCTTCTTTCTTTCACCCCCCTGCACCCAAGCAACGAATGAGTCATTTCCATAATGCACCCAGCATACGCTAATCAGATCGCACAAACCAAATGTCTCAGAAAGCAATCTGTGTTTCACATTGTATTCCAAGAAATCTCCAAAACAGTTTGAGCTGCCCCTTGCCAGTTCTTCCAATTTCTCAGCCTAATTTCAGCGAAGTCATCGTGGATAAAGCACACGCTCCCAGCTGAACTGCCACCCACGGCTTTTTCATTAGTAAGTACTCATGTTTGTTTGCATGTAGATGCTTTCCAATCTGAGTGGAGTGCACAGTAGGGAAATCAAAATGGAGAAGAGAGTCTATGGAAGAAGTCCTTTCCGTGGGTCTGGCTAGAGGTGGAGGAAGATGTCCCAGAGCAGGAGCAATCTGGTTGCTGCAGGACGCTCCAGGCGGTACAGCAGCAGGGGATGGTGGGCAGGAGTCTCACAGATCCCAGGGTGTCAGGGTATCCTCCATGCCTAACACCACCAGAGCACTGCAACACAGAGCCCCACAAAGGGCAAGGCAGGTTTTGCTGCCAAACATTCAGACTTCCTGCAGACAAAGGTTGGGCAAAGAAAACAGGGGTACAAAAAAGGAAAACAGTTTATCCAAATTACAGAGCGGATGGAGGTTAGGATCAGACCGAGGTATCCCAGCTCCCAACCTGGTGGCCAGCCTCAGCCTGTGAGCTGGGATGAGCAGTTCTGACCCTCAGCCACACCAGAGGCACCGACTGTGGTCACACAGGTCTCGAAATAGGAGAGTACTTTGTACCGAATGGCTGTGACTCATCCAGCCATGATACAACATTCATCCTTTCAGCATGAGGAATTTTAAAATAAACTCACCTCGGTGAAGTGTTGGATCTAGCATGTTTCAACATCCTTTAATCATCTATAATGAATTTTAGACTAATTCTCTTGACCTACAAATCAGCTTTATTAAGCTGGGATATTTTCTACATCCATCATCTACAGAATGTTCTTCTACACAAGAGTGAAAAGCTGTGTAAAATAATGTAGGGCATGACATTCATCGCTCAGAGCCAAAGTAATCTCAGAACATGCAATTAGTTTTGAAATATGGAGTCAACAAAACACGGTTGTTTCAAGTTTACCCTGGACAACAACGTTTCCTCACCACATGAATCTCTTCATGATGTCTCCCATTCCTGGGAGTGTTTAGTGTACAGCCTGACATTTAACACTTGTGCAGATTCACTCTTGCACAAATTCTGGGTGTTGTGGCAGATGCGCCGTGCTGTAAACACACCAGAGGATAACTGGGAGCAGAAAAGATGAAGAACAGACTCCTACACTCTGCATACTATCCTTTAAAGTTGCTGATGTATTTACAAGTGAACAGTATTTTTTAAAAATCATCTTTGTTAATAAAGGGATTGTGCCTATAAAGTAACAGCCCCCGAGTTCCACTTCATGCACGTACCTGTTGTTAGTGATTGTCTCATTTGTTTCTAATTCAGGGTGTTATTTGCAAGTAGGGAACAGTACTGAGTATTTCACTGTTTTACCTTTGCAGATAGCATGGGGAAAACAAATCAAAAATAGGAACACGAAATTAATACTTTGAAATTTTAGGGATTTTTTTTAATGCAATGCTTTAAAAATAGAGTGAAGGACTACATTTTTTTCCACCTGGCAAAATGTGCCTTTCAGCAAAAAAAGTTAGAAAACACTTACAGTAAAGTGTTTTAACCTTTCACATTTTACTGCAGATTGCTGAACTAGTTAAAGTAGACCAGAGACCTCCCCCCCAAGACTGTCAGCTCTCAGCCATGCATCATCTTTAATGTGCTAAAGTGGATGTGAAAGCCTCATGTGAAAGAAAAGTGAGGCAGAGAAAAGTTAAATGCCTTGGCAGGGTTGCTGGCAGAGCTGGGTTCTGCAGTGCTCTGTGCCCCCCAGAGTGGTTTACATCGCTCCGCAGGGAGTACGAGGTTATCATTCTTGAATGGCGTTTTGGCCAGGGAATGTCGTTCCTCACAACCAATGCCTAAATGAAACAGAGCAGATAAGAGCTGCCCCCAAAGGGTTTCAAGTAGATTGTATAAATCTCAAGCAATATAACAATATGTCCCCAATCCCCTGGATTTAGACCTGTCAACATCTGCTCCAAGTTTCCTGTGTCTGGGTACCAGAACCTGACTCACTCAGGTAATAATCAGGAGTTGTGTCACAGAAATCAGTACTAATTCTCTGCTATAAAATCCACATCAAACCTCCAGATGTCTCAGACATGAAGGCAAGGTGGCCTAAACAGATATTTTCTGTGTCTAATTTACAATGTGTGAACCTTTTATTCTAAAGGTAATTCCACTCTGTTGCAGTACCTGGAGTATGCAGAAATAACAAAAACTAACAAGAAATAGGCTGCTAAGACCTATTTGTCACTCTCAGGATTTAAAAAGAATGGAAATAGGCACAAGCTGCTTTTATTGCAAAATGAACTCAAACTGGGAGAGGAGGAAGATACATAAAAAGAGATCACCAGTAAAGAGCCAGTTGTTCAAGTGATCTACAGGAGAGCGATTCACGCAGGACATTCCACCCCACTAGGGCTCTAACAGTTCATACACAAAACCCCATGTGTCTCTACTGGAAAAGAGACCTGCCGTATTAGATACTACTGACATACTAGCAAGCTATATAGTTTCAGCTCTCTGGCATTTGCCTGTTTGCACTGGCCTGATAGGGGCATCAAAGAGAAACCACAGCCACGGAGAAATATTTTTCTTAATTAGCATCACCAGTGAAAGGTTCTTATTACTGTGTTATGGAGAGTAAAACATGGTGTTTTTGCAAGATTTATGTGCTAGCTTTGATCAACCAATCTTCCTCAAGAAAAAAGAAATGGGCAACCCTTCCATAAGCATGTTTTTACTATCCCAATGACATCCACGTGAAGCTATCAAGTACTTTAGAAGAATAAAACAAAGGTGTGAAATTTCCTCAACTGGTTGCCAGTGCGTGTCTGAGTTGACAGGCAGAGGCATAAAATTGTGTGATGTAATTCAGTAAAGCAGTTTAAAATAGGCTTCATTTTAGCACTAGAAGTCTTCAGGAGAGTAAAGCAAAGTTTCAGGGAAAATGCAAAATTGCCCATAAAAGACTTGGTCAAGTCTCAGTTTGAATCACATGTTGCATAAACCTTTTGTCAGGGGTCACGTAGAGTGTACTTCAGTGGCAGTCAGGCCTAGGAAAGACAAGATGCTCACAGAACATCTCTGCAATACCTTAGTCCTGGATGATGAATCACGGAGTATGTTGAAAGCATAGCCTGTGACACATGAAGAGTGGTTGCCTTAAATTTGATGACTGATGAAAGAACTACTCTAACTCCTCAAAAAGTATTTTAGCACTGTGCAACAGCTTCATGTGTCTGCATCTACGGAACCGGACAGTAATTTATTTCCACAAACTTAAAATCTTCCCCAAAGAGTTCAACACAACTGACATACTTAGCCTATGCAGCTTTATTTCCTGCTTTTTTCCCCTACTTACTACTTGTCTAAGAGAGGTGTGTGATTTTACTATTTTGGTTGCTAGTCCAAGGCATTTGATGAGTCCTGAATGCAAGTTGCAGCTGACATGTTGCTTACAGACTGTTTTCTGGAAATACTTCTTTAATACTAAAGAGCTCATGTCACATACTGGCAGACTTCACCATATGCCACTTCTTTGTCTCCCATGAGGTCACCTAATTTACAAACTCACTTCCAGAAGACAAAGGCAAAAGTGACAAGCTAGAGACGTGCTTGCTTTGTCCAACAAGCACTCTCAGGAGAGCCCCTTGATGCAGGAAGGGCAAGGAGCTTAAAAAGGAAAAAGAGAAAGAAACCCTCCTGAAAACACAGATCAGGGACACAGTTTCTAAGCCTCTCTGGTAAGTGGGCTTCATCACATGCAGTGCTAACTATCCCAGGCCCAGCCAGAGCGTGGACAGCTTTAAAGTAGTTCCCAGTTAAAAACATCTGGAAACAGGCAGTGTGAGTAGATCAGGTTTATAATGGGTGGGATAGTTTCAGCTGATTCACATATGACTAATGCTAGTGTTTTCCTTGGAAGCCTAACCAAGTGTTGTTTAGAAAAGAGACAAAAGAGCAGCAGTGGCCCACTGATGGCTGTCACCCTTGTCAGCAGCAAGCCCATCGGCAGCCTGGAAGCTGTTTGGTTTCACAAGTTCAGCAGTGACAGCACCTGGGAAACACAGCCCAGCGCTCTGTACATCAGCAGCGTTTCTCTCCATTTACGAGAGTGACATTGCCCCAGAAAGACAACACGTCAAATATATCCTGGTATACTCATCTGGGCAAGCCCACAACCATTCCGTGAGAGAAGAGATCTCAAGTGTCGTCCTCTGTGTGCCGTGATCAGGTACAGAATCACCAAGGGCTTTGCAGTGTCAGACAGACACCTTTGGCTTGGCTGTAGAATATCTCTGTGACTAATTAACATGTTATTCATATGTTTGCATGTGCACTGCCTAGAACACCTGCTTCAACTTTCTTTGGGTTTTTTTATAGTAAAACCTACACAATTAATTGAAGTCAGAATAGCTCTAGTGCATTGCTACCTTGCATACCCTGCTCAGAACACATACATTTTTAAAAAATGGATATGGAATTTTGCACTGGCTAATCTGACACATGAGCCTTCTTGACTTAAATGCAAACAGGACGACTGCACCGCAGTTTTCAGAACTTCAGAGCAGGTTTATGCTAGCCAAGAATCTGGACCTTAGTTTGCTCTAAAAATGAAATATGGACTCTGAATAACAACAAACTCTTTTTTTCCTTCAAACATGGCACTAAGCCTCGATGCTGGCAAGTGCCTCCAGTTTTATACACATTGGCTTCTTTCAATGCTGTGAAAAATCTTAAAGGTTTGTAAGCAGGAGGCAACACCTGAGTTATCCCACCTAGAGACAGAAACTGCATACCTGCATGGCAGTGACACTAATCTCCTCTAGCCTTCTTCCATGTAACTGATACCTTCATTGACTGTGTCAAAATAAATTAACATCATTATATTTCTCCCCTAGCACCACAAGCACACATAAACTCTCTGAATTTATCAGTTCATTCCCACTCAACTACATGATTTTTGTAAGAACTGCTCCCCAACTTAAGCAACGCTGTCCAGAGAAGATGGGACATCCAGATTCATCAGGTGCTCAGTTAGGAACAGAATTGCTCTAGAATCTCCCCAGTGCCCTTACAGGAGAGACAGGCCAGGTGTGCTGAGTTAGCCTCAGCGACTGCCTGCCTCCAGCTGCCATACAGGAAGCATAGACTGATGGCTCCCCGAACTGCCCAAACTAAGTAAAGAGAATCCAGACCGTTAAGATTTTGAAAGAGAGCACAATTGAGTCATATCTTCCAGATGTAAAACACTTGTTTGCAGGAGCACTGGCTTGCATACTCTGGATGCTTTCTGCACTATTCACATCCACGTGCATTTGTTCTCTAACACACGCATTGGCACTTTCCCTTCTTGAGTTCTCTCCCTAGATGGAATGATGTATGTTTGTATACAAATGTGCATTTATATTTAAAAGCACAAATGCATGACTACCTAGCTTTTTGGTATAATAGTTTTGTCTTTGCTCAATAAAAGTGCAGGAAAGCTCTAAAAATGTAGCTGGGGTCCATGTAACCATGCTATTTGTCATTACTCAAATAAACACAGGAATTAAATTTTTTTACAGCTTCTAAAGGAAAGAACAGCAAGTTTGCTCTTGGTTCACAGACATTTAACCAGACATTGACTAACTATGCACTCTAGAAGTATGAGGTCTGACTTTCAACATCTTGTATTCTTAACCCATGATGTAAATTTTTATTTAAGCTTTTCTGTTTTTTCCTTTGAATGAAAGAGCAATTCCATGAATGAAAGTTTACAAAAGCAAGCAACAGAGAAATCTTCTGGAATTAGCTTGGCATAACCCCACTTCTACTATTAAACCAGAAAACCAAATTAACTGTACACAATGCCTTGCCAGAGAAGTTCCCAATATAACTATGGCCTCCTTGGTAGGTTATCCCATGATGCAGGTGACGGGCACAGCGCTAGCAGGAGAAACGGTTCCTTGTCTGCAGAGCAGATCAGCCTGTGCGTTCCATGGCCCACAGGGACAGGAGAAGGGCCAGGCGGCCAACCCAGCAAAAGCCTCGTGGTTTATGACAGACCCTTGTTGTCTAATGTCTAGTAAAACATGACTCATTCAGGGACACACATTTGAGGGAGGTCACAGAAAAATTAACTAAGCACTGCCAGTAAAAACATGGGTGTACTTCTCTGGCTTTGTAATGGTACAAAGTGTGTCAGCGGGGTACACGCTTTCCAGTGTAATCATCCTTCAACCCTCCCTGGACAAAACCAGCACTTTCTGCTTCTCATGCCACAATACTCGTAATCACAGCATTGATCCAACTTTCTCTGTCAAACAACTTGACAATAACCTCATCATGGATTCCCTCCTTTTTCCATCCTTAATTACCAACACCGCCTCCTCACACCATCAGACTGAGGGCACCGCCAGCTTAAGCCTATGTAAAATAAAAATACAGCCTCATCTTCTTCTTTATGTGGGTGTTTGTCATCCTATACCTGCTCTGCTGACCGTCTTCAGCACCCTTCATCATCCGGCACTTGCGGCGGTCTGCTTCTTCCGTGCTGCCTGTGCACCAGAGCTGCCTGACAGGCATGTTTTGTGGCTCCAAGAGAGGGTTTGAAACATTTTGTCAGAGCACCGGGATCCAAACCCCACTTTTGGGTCTTTTTCCACTTAAAAGAGGGAGGCAGGTCTGTTTTGTGAAGAGAGCCCCAGGCCACGCTGGTGCCGCCCGCACAGAGCCGCCCATTGTCCCCGAGGGCACAGGGCCCTCATTGCTCCCC
>NW_010128622.1:29533-30015 GCF_000699245.1 Pterocles gutturalis | reverse complement strand
CCCGTGCTGGGGCCGCCCCCCGCCTGCCCCTGCTCCTGCATGAGCCGGACAGGGAAAGGAAGAAGTTTGCTCTCGTTTATGACAGAGATTTTTATTTCAAGCTCCTAAGCACGGTTTTTAGCAGCAGAGGAGTTCCCCAGAAGGCAGGACTAGCATTCTACCCATCCTCCTCTTGCAAGGCAAACACACACCGTCTGACAGTCCCCAGCGCCAGCGCTGCCGCGTGTCACTTGGTTTAATGACTCCCCACAGGAGCCTTTTGTGTTTCACGGCCCTTCTTCCTGAAGCACAACCCAGAGAATTGCTTAGCTTACATGAAAACCTTGTTTGTCTGGAACAGTCTGTTGATACAGTATGTATCACAAGGACAGATGTACCCCACAGTTAACACCACAACTCTTGTCCGTAACAATCCTGCTCGGTTTGCTGATGCCTAGCATGGTGTGAGTGCCAGGTGCCAGGATGTCCCCCCCCCCGCCCCG
>NW_010128622.1:23668-29260 GCF_000699245.1 Pterocles gutturalis | reverse complement strand
CCCTGCTTGTATGATCCTCTTAAATCTTCCTGTTTATTTTATTTTCTGTTCTTAACAGCTAATGTTACTAATCACTTTTAGGATCACGGACTAATAAAAACATTGCGTAGAGCAAAGATTTATCCCAAGCTCTTACAACCCCATGGGATATGCCTGCTTGCCCTAAAGGACAGACTGAGAGCTTTTTGATCCTTTCACCCCATTTACAAAGCAAATCTGGAAGTTAAATGCTTAGAGAACTGGGAACACCACGCTCACTCGCATGGTTTGGTTTTAGCAGGCACACCGTAAGAAACTTACATGGTTGACAAAACAAGAGAGTGAGTTTTCTGAGCTACTTAAAGCGACTTCAAATACCACCAGCTTTCTCTGCTTAACACTGATATTCTGATTTTTAACATAGGGGTTTAGCTCTTTGTCAGTACAGTGTGTTCTTTACCAGAGCTGGCAGTTTACAAGCAGCAGTAACAGCAGAATGAAAAAAAGACTCCACCCAAATATTTTTTAACCACTTCTTCAGATATATGTGCCAAAATAATTGCATGGAAAAAGATTTGTCATCTTAAGAAAGTGCAAGAGTAACAACTTTTGTCCCGCTTTTCTTCCTCAACTATCTGTAAACCACCTCCTCTTCGTACTTTTCCTAAACACAGTCAAAGTGCAGCACAGCAGAGAACTAAACGCCAGCGGGGAGGGGGGACGGGCTGCACAGCAGGCCTGGAGCCACCGCAGTGCACATCATCTTCTGGACGTGCTGCCGAGCGTCCCTGAAGGCTTCTAGCAAACGAGACTCCATAAAACTGTAATTTAAGCCATAACCTTCTTTGGGTAGGTGAACTGATGTAATTTGATCTTTCTTATGCAAAGAATTCAAACAGTGTAAACGCACACAGGTTGGAAAGGCCAGCTCTAGGGCCGGAGAGCCGGGAATACAGTACAAAACCCAAGCTGCAAACAGACTTCCAGCCTCATAAATATCTGCTTTACAATGACAAAGTGACAGCTGTGAAAATGTATCAAAATGTTGGCTCCTTTTCCTTTTATATTGTCTTGAAGGGAACACTGTGATAAATTTAATTCTGTTTAAAATGGAAGAGCTCTGGACTGTGTTTTTCCTGGCCCTGGCACTTCATATTTTTTGACTCTCTAAAATGTTTGCTTCGCTCACGAATGCCTGGCAGAAACAAACACACACAACATTGATGCTTACTCTGTAATATGGTAAGACTCTTACTTCTTAATGTTCAAAAATACTCATGCAAATATATGACAACTTGTTGGCTAATAACCACTTTTAAAATCAGTTCCTCATATGAGACACATCATGCTTTCACACCATGTTTCAGTCAAAATACAAATCTTAAAGGTGAAGAACAGCTCAAGTATCTTTACACTGACAGCTCTACAGAGCTCATTTCCAAAGGCAAAAAAATGTCTTAATGCAGAAACTGAAATATGGTTGTTGTGAAGCAGTAAATCTATTGCACGTCTGTGAGTTGTAAGTCATAGGTAACATGTAAGCTTACAACTGCTTCTAATTAATAGCCTTTTCTGTACTGAAGGAATCTTGATATTTAAATGTGATCATTAAACATTTTAGATCCCTTTCTTAGGGAACTCTCTTTTGTGACTTAATAACCACAACCGTTGAATAATCCAGGGAAATACTGCTGCGGTTGTCTCCCCCAGAGTGCCCATAAAGAATATTTTGCACATGAAATACAGGAAAGAAAGCAATATGCAGGATAGTAAACACCCAAATCCTTGCCCTGCAGATATATGGCCAAGCTATCTGCTCTAGCACAGGAAGACCCTTCAGCAATGAAAACACATCTCAGCCTCGCTCGTGTCTCCAGTGCACTTGCAGTCAAGGGTACCAGAGCCCCAGGGAGCTCTGCTGCTTCAGCCGCAGGACTAACAGCACACCCTTAGGCTTGACTGTGCTCAAGCCAGGCTTCGTGCAGGACAGGACTGAGGCTGCGTCTCAACATGCAACAACTAAACGTCTGCAGGATCAGAGCTTTGGACTTCAAATCAGAGTGAAGAACAGCAGCATTTAACTAAATATATCTACTGGTTTATGCAAGAAGCCATGATACTGAGAGGTCACCCAAAGCCAAAGGATAAAGGGACACAGAAAGCAGAAAATGGATGTGGTCACACAAAATCAAATCCTGCCTTAAGATACACAATTCCCACTGAAGTTTATGTGACACGAGGACATGGCAATGAGACAGAACTTGATCTACTGCTGTTGGCTCTGTACAACTTCAAAGAAATGAAAGAGGGCATCAATTATTAATAAATTGATATATACTTTATTATGCACAAGAGACTAAGATGACATGACACTGTGGTTATCAAAACTGTACAACTATGCATTTCCATAAGTCTCAAAAATACTGAATGTAATATGAAATACAAATGGGGTGTTCAGACTGGCCACAGGTATTAGCAAGTACATTTCTCCCATTCTTTGATTTAAAAAAGCATCTGGCACTTGGATCTTAAAGAAATGTACTTATTTATTCAAAGGTAAGAATATTGTGTTAGGAACTGGTAGGAACATGGCAGCAGAGATCTGATTAACACTGTGAACATCCCCACAAATGACAAACAACAACAGGGCAACAGTCGCCTCACACAAAGGGCTGTCAGCACAACCAACAGTACAGTCTTCTTGTGAAGCATGAGGTAGATATACATAACAGAAAGATCAGTACATACAGGAGAGAAATAGTTAGAAAAGGGCAGGGGGAAGGTTACAATCATCAACATCTACAGACATTCTGAAAAATCTGTTTCCATGTGGAAAATGCTACAAAACCAGCCTAACACAAAGATCTGACTTCTTGAAACATGAATACAGTAATGTCCAAAACCAAACGCTGTAAAAGGTTAGAGTTAGTGATTAGACAACACATGACACAACAAGCAGTCTACCGTGGCGTTTAAGTTTGTTACTAATAGCTTTTACAGACAGAACGTGTCCCTTTTAAGCCCAATCCTCCCGTTCTTATATAAGAAGTTCCTTTGCAGTCAATTCCATCATACTGAAATTTACCACCGAGTCCGCCTCTCCGAAGCCCTGTTGTAAAGTCCTCCACTGGGACAGGGGTGTCTCACTGCTCTCCCACATCCTGCGGTTATCTGCCAGGTGAAGTCCAGTCTGGCAAGACCAGGTTTGGCAGAGGTGGGAAGCAGTGGCTTTGTGGTTATGCATTCAGGAGTTTGCCACACCACACACACAAACTTGCAGAAGAGACAAGTGGCTGCTATAAAAGCAGAGCTTATAGGTATATCAGTACTCTGAACTGCAGGCAGCTTAACACCTGCTGTAAAGTACTACACATTTTTGTAATAAAGCTATCAGCTGGGAATGCCCGGGTTTGGTTCTCTTTTTCCCTCTCTCTATTGAACCAGAAATGGCTGTTCCATCTACTAAATAATTACATACTTAATGTTTTGGTAACCTCCAACAGATAATTAATTCAGATTGATTACAATTTCTGAATTAAACAGCTGAGTACACCAAGTTCAGTTAATTAATTTAAACTGTATTTCAACTACAAGTCAACAAATCGAGTCTTTGATCTTTATATATTTTTGGTTTATCCAACAGCAAATATAAATCTCTAAATTATTTTAAAATTAGAGTAAATTTTTGATAAAAAACATTGATAATGCAGCATGTTTCTCTCAAAAATATACAATTATCTATTTCACATAAAAGTTTTCAACCTGTCCATCCCAACAACCAAATCTAATACTTCCTATGAGAAACTACTTAATAAAATATCTGAGGAAGGAAAGGGTTAAAGCAGGGAAAAGAATTTACAAAATATGTAAATTTCACAGTAATTGACATTAAACATTTCATATAGAGTAACTTACATTTATCTAAAACATTTAAATATATCTTTATACAGAAATTTAATGTAGTAAAATATAGCTATGATTGAACTTAAAGACTCTTAGTCTTCTTTGAAGACATCTTTAAAGACTTTACACATAGAATATGCTTATACAATACATTCTGCTGAAGGTTAGGCAAAGCGCTTTCTTTTCAACCCCACAGGTAGCACATTCATCCTCCCAACACCTTGTTAACAGAGAAAATCCTGCATACCCTGATGCCTGGGGGTAACTACACTTAAGTGACAATCCTGTCGATGTTACCAGGAGTGCTCATTGGCGTGGCAACATAAACCACTTTTCATATGTGCAACTCCATACACCTACTATCTCTATGGGCTCTGAGAACAGCCATAACGTGTAGAGTTGAGTGTGTGCTTGTATTAGCAAGGACAAGGCGTGCAGTTACTCATCGGCATAAATGTTTGCAGGATTAGTAACAGATCTGATTTAAAGTGAGTAATATTCCACCTGATCCTGGGCACTTACGCCTATTGCATATCTTGCACTTTGACCATCCTGGCATCAGTAAGGCACAAGTGTAGAATCAGCAAAAGAAATCTGCAGCTCAGACTTCAGAGCAGACTATCACTCTAGGGTAATGAATTCTTTTCTCCTCTTGTAGAACACAGTTAATCTTTACTAAAATTAATGAAAGTAACTCATTTTTAGAGGAAAACAATGCTAATTTTTCCTCAAAGGAGAAGGATCAGTAGAACATATTACAATTACAAAGTGGCAACGTAACAGTCAAACAATTACACATTAAAAGTGTCTTTTTTCTTTTCATTTGGCATCAATTTGAAGGTTGAGATATGGCAATGACACTAAAAAAATACTGTGACAATTAGTACCTTTCTGCCATTTCCATATTCTGACACTACATTGGGACTACTCAATTGCAATGTTCGTACAACAGTTTGACACAAACAACTGCACAACTGCCTTAAAAGCTTAATTTTGATAGGCAGTATCTGCAAAAACAATAGGCTCTACCATACATTCTTTGTGCCCTCAAAACCCTCTCTCATTTCAAAGGGAATTTGGGCTAGCTAAAGGATTAGAACCAAATCACCTTTTTTATCTCCTCTACCTTAACAGACTGAAGAGACAGTTGTGGTTTATTTTTATATATATATATATGCATTATATATTTTACGTATGGAAGGAACTAATTTCCCAGTTGTTGAAGTGGTAACTTAGGCTCTGTATACTTAGGTACATATATTTGCATAAAGGCATTGCCATTAAAGGTACACACACAGCTATGTTAGTGCACAAGAACAGTATTTGTCTTAACGTCTGTGTGTGCGCCTGTATTTGGTATAGTAGATGAAAAAAAAAATCTCTATTAAAGAGCTTTGGCCCAGAGAACAAGAAAGGGAATGTTAGAGTGTGCTCTTCTCCAATTAGCAAATCAATCCATATTAAAACACAAATACCTGGAACAAACCTGAAGCTGCAAACACAACAGGAAAGCAAATGAGATGCTGTAGCTGTAAGCTTAACAAAACAAAGGTCACTCAAAAGTGGCTAAACATAGCTGAAGTAATAAAATGTTATTAACTGAAGAGATCTGACCTTGAGGCTTGCTTTCTTAGACAAATAGAAATCCTTTGATTTAAGATCATCTTTGTTCTGCTTATCTTGTTGAATTCCCTTAATGAATACCTTGTG
>NW_010128622.1:20816-23648 GCF_000699245.1 Pterocles gutturalis | reverse complement strand
AAAAAGTCAGAGACAAAGCAGCATTTTTCCAAACTGGCATAGATTTCACATTGAGGGCCCACGGACCCCTACAACAGGTTGCAGTACTGTAAAATTAGTAGCTTTGTCACATGTAGCATAACATGCTACAGAAGATCCAACAGGCTGTGTTTACCCATGCATTGTGTGCACATATACACACTCACACACACACTGGCTTCCCCAAAAGAAAATCAGGTGTGCGTTTTTTTGGTTTTTGTTTGTTTGTTTGTTTTTTTCCCTGTAGAAAAATTCCTCCTCATTTTTTTCAAAAGCAACTGAACCAATCCTTTTCACTTTAAAAAGCTGATGTCCACACACAGTCCTTTGAACCTCTGCGCTCCTATGTTGCTCCTCAACTGTGTTCCTCCCCGGCGTTAGGTGGCACTGCTGCTAGAGCAGGGGGTGCTCTGCGTGCTGCCAATGCTGTGCGCTGCACTGCTGTTTTCTGAGGCTGGCGGGGATGTAGGGACCTGCTGTCTTCCCGCTGTTTCCCCTGATGGAAAGGGGAGAGAAAAGTTGGGGTTGGGAGAAGGGAAATTGAAAATGTTAGTTGTCATAGAAAACAATAATCCAACCCTTCCCAGTCTTCCTCTTCTGGTGGTTTGTATTTCCATGCAAAGAGTATCTTGGGTGACAGACATCAAACAGCATGCTATTTAAAATGTTACTAGACTTCGGCACCTTAGCATTGCTACACACTTGGGAAAAATAATACTGCTGTTTTCTTAAGCATTTCAAAAGGAGCTGATGGAAACTGCCACAATGAAGACTGTCCATCTTCTGTTGTCAGCTGTCACTCAAATGGGTCCCGTTACATGACTCAGCCCACCTTATAGCTTTGCTCCTTCATGGAAAAAGGCCAATGAAATGTAGGCTTTAGTTTTAATGACAGTTTATAGAACAGCATATTTACTAGAAGTGGAGCTGAAGACAATGTTCTTCAATCAGCTGGATACCACATATCCTGAGACATGGCCAGTTTTCCTCATGTAGAAAAACAACAGGCTACCCTGCAAGCTTAAATTGATTTACTCTGAATACAAGAATGCAGGAAGTTCCCCTATAGCTACCACAGTATGTGTAGCACTTATAACCTGTTGTGAGAAGTCTCACAATTTCTTGTTTACTGACAATAAATTAAAAGCCCTTTGTTATTTGGATTGCCAAATCAAGCACTAGGAGCTAATGTTAGATTTATGGCTCCTGATAAAACCTAGATTTTTGTCTGCTCTCCTCACACTCCTTCTGCACCTGTGGCTGGGATCCTCTGGAAAAAATCCAGCTCTCAACTAGCATGGATGTAGAAATTGCACCATTATGTGAACACCAAAAAGATCATTATGGGGCCATGTAGGAAACTAACTGTGGCATTTTTAAAGTTACAGCGCTCCGATCTGCAACCTTAGCAATATTACAAAATAGTCTCTTCAAAAGAGATGGCAAGACTAAGTTTATGTAACGTGCACTGTAGCTGTCCCCTCCCTTGAGCTCATCTCTCAGGATGTGAACCTGTGATCTCAGCACAGTAACACGGACAGACTGCTGCTGCTGGAGCTGCAGACCAACCGTGGCAGCCAGCACCAGCATGGCTGCTTTCCCAGCAAAGGAGCAAGACGGAAATGTTTTGCCGGATCATGGGCAGGAACAACTGGGAAAAATCAAAGGCTGGTACATCTCCTGCCTCAAGAGTTTATAGTGATGCAGATCTCCTGCTTCACATTGCCCTAGGTTGTCTGAAACCTGGCGCCACCGTGGGCCAGGCCTGCAGAGTCCAATTTTTCTTCCCTGCTCAGGATTTGGTAGCGCTCCCCTTCCCCAGTGATCACTTCAGTGACAGACTGGAGGCACAGCCTGCATCCAGAGGGTTACAGAGCAGGGACGAGCCAGCTTCCTCCGGCAGGAGCTGCGCTGGCACATCCCCATGCCCCGTGTGCTGCTGCCCAGCTGCCAGACCCCCAGCTCCTCGGGAATGCAGCCATGGAGGAAGTGTGCCTTTAACGCTTTGTGTCTTGGGCCAGAAAATGTCCTTCTGCCAGCTGCTCAGTATTCAGAGGTCTGCTATATACAAGGGAGGTCTGAGGGTTTCTCACAGCAGAGGCTGCAAGTGCTCTTTGTAATGGAAACCAGCAGGCTCGCTGCTAGCTCGAGCTGCAGCCGCAGCTGTAAGAGCACGCAAGGCCCCACAGCGCACAGCTCTTGCCTTACACCCCACTGGGGTAGGAATGGGGAGAAAAGAAGGGACGGGACAGGACAGAAAAACAACAAACTAAACCATGAAACCACATTGCCCAGGAGGCCAATGAAATGTTTAAAAAGAGGCTGAGGATCTCGCTCTTGAATTCAGCACTCAGTCCAGCATTTACTCTTGTGAGCAGATTCCAGTTTTGTTTTTCCCAGTTTAAGAAATAACTACATAGCTCATCCACAAACAGCAGATTTCTGCTCATGTGCAGGACATCAGAATCTACCCCTAGTCATCTGCAAACAACCGAGTTTGAGCTCTAACTTGCATTGCAAATGGCTTTGCGACCTCTCAGAGTAAACTGCATCAAATCCATGTCCGTGTGATGGTGCTGCAAAAGCTTTTGTAAGCCTGGCCAGGATGTCTTCCCCTCCCAACTTGCTCCCTTCTCCTCCAGTTGTTTGTGTAGAA
The DNA here is from genome assembly GCF_000699245.1 of Pterocles gutturalis. Classification (NCBI taxonomy): domain Eukaryota; kingdom Metazoa; phylum Chordata; class Aves; order Pterocliformes; family Pteroclidae; genus Pterocles; species Pterocles gutturalis. The sequence continues at coordinate 20,974 of NW_010128622.1, read as the reverse complement.
GTCTTCCTTCCTTCTGTACTACAGGATATATTTATAAAGGCAGCGATAAGCAAACTCCCTTTCATTAAAACAAAACCAGCGAGCACAAACATCAGCAAACAGCAAGCCCGCGAACCCCTACCCCGGCAGCAGGAGGAGAAGCCGCTCCAGCACGCAGA
>NW_010128622.1:12517-20785 GCF_000699245.1 Pterocles gutturalis | reverse complement strand
TCTCCCGCACCCCCCCGCGGCCCCCCGGCCCCCGCAGCCTCCCGCCGCTCTCCTCGCAGCTCCGCTGTCACCCATTTTGCAAACCACATGATTGCACACAGCTTTGCGTCAGCCTCCACACGTCAATACAATCTGTAGGCATTGAGCCATAAATTCATTTATAAGCTAAACACACGTGTTGGGTTTTTTTCTTTATGGCACAGTGACAGGCGCAGTGCCGGAGTCCCCGTGCGAGCCCAACAGCTTGCTCTGCTCCTCTCTGGAAGGAGTCTTAGGAGGCACCTTCCCTTTGATTTGGGATGGGAGGCCCCTTCCCCTCACCATCATTCAATTGCCTCTGCAGCACCTCGTTTCTAGCGCACGATCAGCAGCTCTGATATACCGCAATCTCCTGTGGAACAATTAACAAATTCTCCATGTCCTGAATTAAAAAAGTCCAAATCACAGTGACACTACGAACACTGTCTAGCAGCTACATTTGGACTGGCTGATCTCTCCTACATTTTATTTCCTCAACACCTAGCTAATCTGTAGCAAAGTATTTTAAAAGAACATTCATGAAAAGGATGTAAAGAAATGTAAATCACTGTAGAAGCATTCCCCATCTGTCTTTTTCACGTAAACAGCTTCATATATCTCATGTTACTTACCCAGAACTGCTAAAAATGGACATGTCTCATCTATTGACAGTAAACAAGCTTTTACCCATCTGAATGCAACAACATGCACTTTATTATTCACACTTAGGAAAGCTGCCAGTTGTACTCCCTGTCCAGGAAGTCTGAATGTTTGCTTTTCTATCTCCATTTGCCAAATATAATTGGTTGCTATGTCAGTTTATTTTAAATCAGATCCCATATAAAAGGGAAAAGTGGGGGAGGAGGGACGCTTTTAACTTCTCAGATTTTGGAACATTTTATCCTGTTAGCTTGCAATAGTGCCTGGAGCTGGAAAGCACTCTTTCTAAGAGAATGAGGCGACTGATGTTCTCTGTAGCACAGTTTACTTGGTTTAGCAGTCTCATTAACTCATCAGACTTGTGCATGTCCTTTCCTAAACATGGTCAATTATCCCTATTGAGACAGAATATTACATTAACAGATATTTATACCACTAAATTTTGAAGGGTTTCTGTATTCATGCACACTGAAAATTTTTTGCATCTTTGTAATACACCCAGGTAACTGTGGCCAATCTCTGCTACTCTCCCTTTGTCCTTGGGTCCTCTCCAGGCAGAACCAACACCACTGGGGAAACCTTTCAGCCACCTTTCATGTCCTTTATCAGACTGGAGAAAGGATCAAGAGTACAGTGTCCTTTTGCAGCAAAGACAGCTAAAATTCCTCCTCTGTTGCCAGGATCCTAGCTTCCCCCCTCTCTTACTCTACTACCTGTGTATCTTAGGACATCTGTATTCCATGCTGAATTGTTTCACAGAATCCAGAGTATTTTAAAGCACAATTTTGATGCTTTGGCAGTCCCTGATTTTTTCATTACTGAAATCAGCAAAAGCCCTACATGAAAAAAAGCCCAACACTACAATCACTGTTCAATAATTGAAGATTAAATTCTACTTATTTTGTAGTTCTTTTCTGACATCAACTGCTTGAGGTTTTAATGTTAATGGCCTATCAAGAGGAACAAAACAGCTCATTCATGTAAAGGTTTCTCCATGCTAGAATGACTCTGCCAGTAGAGATATACTAATAAAATTTTATCAGCAAACCTTCTTACTACCATCAAAAAGGCAGCCTTTTGCTGTATTGCATAGAGCACTACAGCAACAAAAATACCTTACTTCACACATCCCAAGTTGCCATTCTCCACCAGCAGTAGCTTTTGTCCATGCTCTGAGTATCACCAAAACACAGTTTTAAAATGAACTCATACTTTCCAACCTTTGGTCTGAATCTTGTGTTAAAAACCCAGCGCTACTTGCAACAAAAGATGAAATTTCAGAACACAGTTCAGCAACACATAAATTCTTTAACGGCAAAAGACAGACACTCCGTAGATGAAATTGAGATTATATTTTTTTTTTCCTCCTTATTTTAATAAAAGTCTGCAGCCAGGTCCAAAATGTTCCCACAGCAGCTGGATTATCTTGTCTGCCACAGCAGTCATCCTCTAAGAGACTGGCCCTGGCAGAGCCTTCACTGCACTCTGATGCAAGTTAGCTTTGTAGATACAAGATACTATGCACAGAAAAATTAAGTGAACATAAGTTCACTTTCACAATCCTTTGAAAATCTGAACCAGATAACTTCCTAGATATTTTTCATAATTTCTGTGATTCTCTGATCTGATGAGTTACAATGTCCCCTTTTCTTCTACTTTTTCTCCGGCCTTTTTCTCCATGTATTTTCATCTCTCAAACACAAAGCCAGAGCAGCTGCCCTCTCCACTACTTGTACATGGTCACTATGACTGATGGACTTAGTTAATATAATTCTTTTATGGGATTGGTCCAAGTGTTATTGTTGCTGAAGGATTTATCACATTGGCTTCCCAGTGTTCCTTGACTACTGACACACAACCTGTGTCTATAGATGGTTCTGTATAGGAACAGATTGAACTTCTACAAATGCAGGACCAACTACATTAATTTAACAATTATTTTAATATTTTGTTAATAAAGGGTACCTTTTTGGAAATTACCTTCTTAACTTACACATTTACTCACTGAAATTGCATTTACTTTTCTTCCACAATGTTTCAGTAGTATATGAGGCAGAATTGTACTATTTATACATATTATCACAACCTTTAAATTTTCCACATTTGCCTCAATTCCAAACAAGCTTCATACACAGCTGATACATTGAGAAGTATTAAACTGCTTATACAAAGTTGTTGTACTGCCAACTGGAAAAAAACCACAGTTTTGTTTTTTTTTTCCAAATTAACATAAGCTCCTCGTTCATAATATTTACAGAAGCTCTGAACCAACAGGGCTGGATTGTCACTCCGAAATAGCTTCCATGAGGTTTGATATGACGAAAAACCCCTGCAGTGGGCTACGGGAGAATTCCAGTGCTCCAGAGTTGCACAGGTTTGGAGCTGACCTCAGATTCTCCCCACCTCCCAGAGACCTCGGCAGGGTCTTGCAAGGTCAAGAGTGGAAGTAGCTGGGAGTCCAGCATGCTGTGGGGATCCTGAGATACCCCATAATCCACCAGCAGCCAAGGTCAGATCCTGCAGATCAAGGCCCCATCAGTGCCCAGACTTTGTCTGTACCACCTCATAGATTACATGCAATAGAAGGCTCCCAAAACTCCCTCTTGTTCCAACACAGTACTGTATTTCTTCTAACTTAGTTTAGTATGGAAAAAAATTCTGAGGTGTTACTGAAAAATTATCTATGCATTAAGGCTGCACCAATTCAGACACATTCCTTGTTATTTGGTTGAATGCAACTTCTACCAATTTAATGGAACAGTTGAAGACTGGAGGAATAACAAACTGGGGCAAAAATTCTATGTAATCAAGACCCAAGAAACATTTTCAAGTCTAGTTATATTCAGAATATGTCTATGTAAACAAAGCATTCTCTTAGCCATTTGCCCCACTCCTTGTACTGACCACATCACAATCCCAATCACATCAGCCTAATGCAGTAACTGCAAAAAATTTTTTAAAAAGGAGTATGGGAACCAAAAGGGATCCATTAAACTGAAACGTTAACTAAGTTTTAAATACAGAGATGCTACTAATGATAATGCACAAGCCAGGAATACTCAGTTTTCCCATGTCCCAGGTGAGTTTTCAAGATTCACATTTAAAATTATTTAGCAAATTTTAAATCATGTTCATAATGCGTAACACCTCCCTTTAGGGAAGGGCGGGTATCAGTCTGCTGATATGCACCAACAGGCTCATGGGAGGAGTTGCTGGAAAACACCCCAGTAAGAACAGAACGCAAAAAAAGAAGTCCAGGACAGCCATCGCTGGCCCCCCTCCCCTTTCCTCCCTTCTTGCAAGAGTTCAGACCACACCACGTTTCCTGTGGCCTGATCTGCACCGAGATCTGTAAGAACCCTCATACGTACCTGTGCGAGAGTAGATAAACCAGAGTGCTCCTGTTAGCAGGGCTCCAATTACAAATGCTGCAAAGGCAATGCCCACGACAGTCAGAGTGTCCAGACCGTAGAACACAGCTACAAGTTAAACACACATAATAAGGACTTCTTATTTTCAGTGGTAAATACTGTTTTACAAAGATTCACCCTTACACTTTCATGGAAATGTTTTTTAAATACACATCATTAATGAAGCACCATTTTGAAGAATGGACTAGCAGATTTGCATCAAGGAAATAAAAATGATGCTTTCAGAGACTGGCTTCAGTCCAACCACCCGTTGCACGTCACAAAGCAAAACCCCAGCTCAGCACACCCAAATCTGGAAAATGTTGCAAAATTTAAGCAGTTTCAGCTGGCTGTTAATAACTTGCTTTCAATTAAATATCCATTTATCTTAAAAGTGTGCTTTAAAAAGGCTGAGATTTTTGGCAAAAGATGCTTTTCATTTAAATGCCCCAACATTCAAGCAAACTTTCCCCTACATCTCCTGCAAGTTTAGCCTGAAATCTAGGTGGAGAACGGAACTGCTGTTAAGAGGGAAGAGATGCCAGCAAAAAGTCAGCGAAAACATAAATAGAAACAATTGTTTTTCACATTTGGCAATGCTTTCAATAACTCAAATTAATTCCAGAACACAAAAATAGAAACACACGCACACACATGCAAATCACTTTTAGGGAAGAGGCCCTTTTGCAGCACCATTTCAGGGCTAATAGCATCTGGTTCCTGGATGTATTGCCCCCCAACATTAACCCACCAGAGAAACTTTTGGCTTTTGTGTTTTTCTTTTTGGTGATTAGAAATAGTTCAAAAAATAATAGCAATCTCTCTGTTAGCAATCAGTTGCGGAAATTTCTTCTTAAAAAATTGATTTCTAGCTTCAGTATTTTTTATGTCTCCCAGTGCGCAAAATGGCTTATGCCAGTGAATAACATTTTACTGACTAAGCTGGCCAGGAAATGACTTGACTGGATCTTCTCAGTAGAATCCTTCAGTGGAATTTCAGTTTTTAAAACACAACCAACACCCTCACTTCACACGTTCCTGCATCCAGCAGATGTCCCTACGGACATCCCCCAACCCAACAGTTCCTGAGGTCCTCAGGGCCATTCCCCTTTTCCGCTTTTGACAAATGTCTTCTCCAGCAGTTCCTGGTGGCAGGGGCCTTCAGGACCCATTTCTGGGTGCCTGGACCAAGTTTTCATATGCACCACCTGACAAATAGTGGCTTATAAGGTTTTTCTCCCATTTCTTCTATGAGCTTATTTCTGATTCCTTTGGCCACATCTGGTCATCTTAAATGCAAACAGAAAAGACTCTCCTAAACTCAACTGTTTTTTCCACAAGGCACCAGTCAGTGTCCTCTCCTCTTGAGAGAAAACTTACTGGCTAGCAGAAAGCCACAGGGAGGCTGAACTGGCAGAAGCATAATTTCTCATTCCCCTCGCTATTTTGAGCAAATTTAGTCCCAAAGACATAAGGACAGGAGCAGAAGAAAAAGCCTTATTTGCACTTCCTCTTCTAACCTTCCTTTTTCTCCATTCATTCTTGTTTTTGGCTACAAACTATCTTCACCTTCCCGTTTATTATTGTCTTCTAGTGCTGCTTCTCTGCTTTTCTTCCCTTCCTGGGTCAGTAATTGACCCTGGTTAATTCACTACGCCAAGACAACAGAAAAAACCAAAGAAATTAATCCATATCAAGTCAGTGATCTCATCTCCAGCATGACCTATAAGTGCTGGAGCCAAGTGCTGGAGCCAGAGTAACTGGGGGTGTGGCCAGCTGCAGAGTAGGAGGAAGGCTTGGAGCAGGACACGGGAGCTCCGTAAGATGGTATTGCTGCTGAAACCCTGGTACTGGGAAGCAGTGGCCTCAGCAGAGAAGGGGGAAAGAACACACACACATCAGCAGATGAACTTGCTAAGTCTGAGACTCTCAGTGGTGTTTTCCCAAATCTGATTTTCACATACACAAAAGGTCACAGCCCTTCTCTCTAAATGCTGACGGGAATCTCTCAGTCAGCAATACAGTCATAATTCTCTTCTGCCCCAGAATTACACACCCACACACACCCTCTTTCAGAAATAATTTTCACTCTTTCAGAAATAATTTTTTTCATTGATCTAACACGTCCTAGACAAAAGTTTAAGGCTTAAAAGCAATTGGTTTAAGAGTTACTTACGTGGCTGTCTCACATTTGGTTTTGGAAGGGAAGGATCTAATAAAAAAAACCAACAGAAACCACAAAACATTAATCAGAGTTCTACATACAGCCTACAAACTATGCAAGCAACCTTCAGTTTCTGATCAAACAGAAAGACATTAATGGTAATTTTTACAAACCAAGAACTTCAGGAAAATCAACCCAAATTCAATAATCTTTGCTCAGCTCAGAAAAATTCTATTCGTACATTGATCATGCCTCAGGAGAACATATCTACAGTAGAGTTCATGCATCATATATTTTGCTGGCAAGTACACTGCAACCTTTCCTACCCAGACGTCATCAGGTCTGACCTGCAGTAACTATGGTTATCCCTATGTGGAGCTCTTAAAGAGCAAAGATTGCAAAGGCTGTTTTAAGGTGATTACATTCATCATCTCACAAACATGAGATAGCAGCATGTTAAATCACACACACACAAAAATTGAAGTCAAACACTGGCTATCACCTCTAAAGAAAAGTCAGTATTATGGCATGATACACACTGCTTTGTCCAAGTTGCATGAATATGTGTTGATCTACACATTTTCCTGAGTCCTACTTGGTGTTTTGTCTTGGAAGTTGCATGGTTGTTTTCTTGTGTTTTGTTTTTTAATTATATATAGGAAATAAAAGATCATAGCTATTACATCAAAGCTATTATTCTTGGCAAGAATATCAAATATCGTCATCATTATCAGCATGTAACAGAAAGAGACAAGTAAACATATGTTAAAAAATGAAGAATTTTCCCTTCTTTTGCTTAACTGGCTTCTCTTATCTTTCTCCAAGAATGCCACCTCAAGCAGAACAGCCAGAGATTCTGGCTTCAGACCTGAGGACTATTTGGTTAGCTGCAGCTTGCTTCTGGATTGCCCAGTAACCTAGGGATCTCGTTTAAATTCTAGCATATCTGAGTGTGTTCAGTGCAACAGCTGTAAAAGGATTTGATAAGACAGTATCCCAATACTTCAATACTTGTTTTTTTTATCTTTAGCAACTGAAAAAGAACTTTAATTGCTATGCAGAAATAGTAGCTCAAAAATACTGAAAATAAATATATTTCAAGTATTCTTAAACTAGACTATGCTTCTAACTTCTAAAACCCAAATGGCAGCACTAAACCACCAGCAATATCCTATAAGATCATTAGGCTCTAAGACACATGAGCCTACAATATCCAAAAAAGCATTTTATTCTTAAACTGCATTATTGTCACTTGTTCTAACACACGAGTATCTCTTCCTGATCCCTCTTGGCAGGATGGTAGGAAACAGGTGGAACAGTAGTAGGAAACAGGTGAGAACACAGAGGGGTGTGGGTGTGTGTGTGTGGGGGCCAGTGTGCATGCACAAATAAGCTGGAAAGTCATCAAGTGCACATCACAGCAAAAGCATAACAGAATGCAAGATTTGTGAGGAGGGCTGGACTGAAACCAAGGAGCATGGAGCAGTACAAACATGGGTAAGGGCACTATCAGATCGTCCAAACACTCCACTAGCATACCCCAAGTGCCGAAGAAAATGCCTTCTGAGCTGAGGGGAGAATGAATTTTCTGTGGTCATTCTGTCATTGGCCTCTCTACAGAGAATATAAAGTCTGCTAATTAATGATGGGCTGTGTAGCCCATTAGCAGTTCTCCCCAGTCATCCAGTTCTTACATATATTTTAATGTGGTTTGCTCGGAGCATCACAGAAGCAGTGGGAATCCTTGAAGTCCAGAAAAAGGATCTAATTTAAAAACATTGTCAGCCAGCCTTTAGAAATTATCATGAATGGCTATACCCTTGTAGGAGAAAGGCACTTGTTAGCTGGTCAGCTGACATACTTTCTATGACCTGTCTCCTTTTGCTGTAGAAAAAATAACCTGAAGTTTTGACACTTAGCAAAAATTTGAACAATGACATTGGTAGATTATTTCAACAGAAGAACACATATTTCCTAGCATTTAAATTGCTTTTCATTGAAGTGGGGGAGAGCATG
>NW_010128622.1:8673-12486 GCF_000699245.1 Pterocles gutturalis | reverse complement strand
AGGAATGCAAAGGGAAAGAATGTGGCATGGCCTTAGGTTTTAGACACTTCCATTGGGATCTACTGCAATAATGTAAGCAACTGAGCTTGTAAATAACTGACAAAATTAGGAGAGGAGGAAGACTTATTCTCATTTAGATATATAGATTAGGTTTCTGTTACAGTCAATGACAGTCATAAGCTTATGTCTGAAGAAAAAAAGATGACACCTTCACAATGACCAGTTTGCTCTGACTTTTGAAATGTCAAGTGCATGACTTCTACATTTGGCTTGGAGAGCAGATCCAATGGCAGTAACTCACATAGTATGGTTTACAACAATGAAAGCTGGCCTGTTCACATGAAAGAGTGAGATGTAAATTCTCCTGTTCAGTAATGCAATATAACTTTTTCTCCAGATATTAGGCTTATGTACTGGCCAATAACGGCACCTGGTTTTTAGAGACGGGTTGCTTAATTCACTGCAGAACAACTGCATTCCAACAAAGCTATGTTGTTAATGTGCCACTTTGTATTATTTCTGAAAGCTGTGATATGCTGGGGAGATTTCCACCAAGCATCCCACAATTAGACTACATCACCCACTACACAACAAAATACTCTATCATACTGTTGTCTTGTAACTAATCTTTATAAATTTAGCTCGTCTTTGCACACTAAGACCTTGTGCCTCTGACAAAGACAACATTCTGAGTGGAGCCTGAGATGCACAATGCCCCACACATCGGAAGGGCAAGAGAGCTCATAGTACAAGTCTGTTTATTGAAAGCTGAACTTCATTTGCAGGATTACTCATTCCCAATAGAATAACCACTAAAAAAAATGAGAGCTTCGCAAAAGAGTGCAGAATCAGGCCCCACAGCATAGTTTTAATTGTACCACACTGAAATCAAATACTTACCTTGCATAGCGGATTTGATCTGTATTAACAAATTTGTAAAAACAGCCCAAAAACTAAACACGAGCTGACTTGCAGAGTTAAACAGAAACAGTTGTTGCTTATTGCCCCTACCAATGCTGCATGGTACTTTAAATTGTTCAAAGATTAAAAAGCATGCACTGTACAATGGAGGTTAAAGGACTTCTGATCCCCATCCTGTTGACACTCCCCAAAAAGCATTCCAAAGGTCAAACAGCTTTTGGAAACAACTGGAAGATTTTGATGTGCATGTGAAGCCCATGAAGCTTCTGATCAAACTCCCATGCTAATACAAAAAGAAAAGTTAATACACATGTATTTTCTTCTACGAATGCATCAAAACATGACTGATGCTGTTGTCAGAGGGATTCACTAAGAAAAACTGTCAAATTACATTAAACTGAAAGCAGTTCTTATTTCCCACCACTCACAGGGCACATCCTTAAACTACAGTAGTCTCATTCTGCCGTTTGGCATTATCTCAATGCTCTTCAGCCTTTCCAACTCCTTCAACCAGTCACTAGCCACACTCTTGTTTTTTTCCATAAAGATTATATAATCAAACCAGCCTGCCCCAAAGTGTCGCTAAAATACCTTTATACATCTTATCTTTTGCTCTTAATAGTTTAACAGTCTAGTAAGTCTCTCTCTGGTGGCCAGCCCTTTGCTTTACAAACTTATCAGGCTTCAGGATCCTCAATACTTTGTAATTCCATTGTTGTTATTCCTAAATATATATTTACAAGTACAATAAAGAAATGATAGAGCAGGGTGCAGAGCACTGCCTTTCATCTCTGGGCAACACGAAGTTGCTGGAAGCACTATGCTATATTCATAGTTCTGAAACCCATATTGTTGTATAGTACGGTGTTCCCTTCTCAATGCCTGGCAAAAACACGTGTGCAGAGATCAATAAAGACAGTTAAAAACCAGCAATGAGCTGCCATGATGATTGCTGCCAGGGAAATGTCTAAACAAACAACACCATACAAACACAGTATCGCATCAAGTTTATACAATGCCACATACTTGGAGTACCATACTCCAAGTGCCACATACTCCCTCACTTCAAGCAGCACAAGATAATACATATAAGCTTTATCAAACAGTTCAAGCTCATTTTCATACCTTCTGGTTTTCCTTCATGTGTTATTACAAGAGGCTTGGTGAAGGTTTTCTTGTTGTGCATCATGGCCAAGATCATATCCACGTTGAGAGAGGTGCAAGCTTCATCAGGAGGAATGCACTGCGAGTGGAAAAAACAGTGAGATTAGAGAGCCACCCATCCGCCAGGACAGCGGCGTTGCCTCATTATCAGTTTTATATTATTTTTTTTTGGGGGGGAAAAAAAAAAAAATAAAGACGAGAGCGTCCAAACAACCTCCATGTAATGTACTGGTAAAGGTAATTATTAGCTGTCTTTCAGGATGCAACCTTTGCCTTCATTAAGGATCCTCTAACCTTTACAAGAGTGTTACAATTGAACTTCAATGGTAGTAATTATTTTATTTTAGGATAAATATTTTTTTTTTAAATCTGGTAGACAAAACTGTAGCCACCAACACATGGGCTGATCAACAATGACAAATTATATTTAAAAACACTTTTTAAGGGGGATGTGCATAAACCCCACAGTAAAAATAAATTCCAAATTCTTAGAACACATTATTTAACAACTAATTTACAGCCATTTCCATCTGTTACAAAGCAAAATTTGGCAATTCTCATTTGCACCTATCAGATTGCAATATTATCTGATATGCATGTCTTTGGAAATTAAAGCTAACACTGTTTGCGTTTTGGATATGGATGTGATATAGATAGCAAAGATAAATCTGAATCACTTGCATAATAAAAAGCAATTTCTATTTATCCCACATAACCACCTAATGAAACTTAAAACAGAAACTGCAAATTATGCAGTCAAAACACATAGCATCATAACTCTTATCTATTCAAATCTTGAGCCTATAGATATCATGTTCATTACATCAATTCCATAGAAAACCATTTATTCACTTCAAAGTTCAGGCAAAAATAAAAATCTTATTTTCACCTAAATCAGAAGTTTAGACTTTAATAAATTACTAACCCTTGGCAGTCCTTGAGCATCTTTTTCTTTATTTGTACACAAAGTCAACTCGCAGTGAAGGAAGAGCAGTGAGATGTTGAACATTGGTTTAAACACAAAGCTAAATCTTTTTTTGTCCTTCTGTGCATGTGGTATCGGAAAGTTCACCTTCTCAGTGCTGTAGAATTTAACAGATTCATCTTTAGGACAAATGTTTTCTATAATGGTGTAGTCAGACATTCTATCCGGATTTGAAAACGGGGAAACAAAGCATGTTTGAATGGCAAAGCCCAAGGATCTGTCAGCTTTAGTCACAGACACCTGCATTAAAAAGAAAGAGAAGGTAAGATCTCAGAAATGACATTTTTGGTTCACATTTCATTAACATTTTCAACAATTTTTTAAGCAGTTTTCTGGTGCCACTTCCAATCTGAACTATTTTGAAGGCTAAATGTTAAGGGCAGCTTGTCAAACCGAGAGACAGAAAATCTTGGTTTCAAAACCAGCAGCTGTTTAATAGCATAACTGTGCATAAACACAGCAATCCCTTATCCTTCTGAAAGCAGATGAAAAACACAGCCCAGATCACGCAGTTAATGACTGTGATTGCCACCTGAGATAGTATTGCTTCCCTTAGACACACAGCTTATAACAGAGCTGTATGGAAGTCAATTACTAGTGCCATGTCTTTGTATCTTTTTGAAACTTTAATGAAAAAAGAAAAAAAAAAAACAAACAAAAACAACAGTCACAACAGAGAACCCACCCCCAGCCAGGAGAGGAATGCAGAGGCAGAGAGGAGGTCATGGTCTGATGTGTGGGTG
>NW_010128622.1:0-8642 GCF_000699245.1 Pterocles gutturalis | reverse complement strand
GCATTCCTGGACTGGGGGGGTGGGGGAGCCTCCTAAAAAGCCATAATTTCTTGTGAAATGATCCTTTTAGTTTATGGTAAGTCTGAAATTCATATTCTTTTATGAAAAATAATTAATACTGCAAACTTCCAGGGCACTAATGTTGCTCAGCTGGACTGGAATGAACACAACAAATGCTACAGAATAATTAGGAAAAAAAATTAAATGGAATTTGTAACAAATGAAGCATGTTGCTCTTAATAAACAACAGAAGTGTTGTGCCTAACTATTAACACTGCTTGATGAAAACAGTTCCACAAGAAATAATTTCCTTCTTAGAAGAAATGTGCCTTAAATGTGTACTTAATCCATATATGCTGCTATCTATTTAAGGAAGAACCTGCCAAATTTACCTGTGGTCTAAACAGAAATTTTTGGATGCTATGAGTTGTGCAGTGCATAAAGGCATTTCTCATTTTTTCTCCCTTACATGAGCAGCAATTGAATTAGAGATGAAGGGATGTGCTGAAGCATCTAAGCAAGAAAGACCATCTTCTAAAAAGAACAGAAATAAAGACTGATGAATGAAAGTCAAGCCACAGATACTGACGGGCAAACAAGCTGATGGTGTAAACTAGTTAAAAATGAGATTATAGTAAGAAGGACAGGCATACTGCAGTATCATGAAGCACCATCAGGTAAATAAAAGGATAAATGATATCTCAGGGAAAGAAGAGAACTACAGGAAGAAGGTGAGACCAAAATAAGATAAGAAAATTACAGTAGAGAACAAAGAAAAAAAAGCCAAAAGCTTCAAATAAAAAAACCCATTTTTAGCAGGGAAGGAAAAGGGAGATAAAGAGTTCTTACAGATTATGACCTAAGCAATTTATTGACCATAAACCCCAAATATATTTGTTAATAACAAAAGCAAAACAGAAACAAAATCAAAAAAAAAAAAATCTATGTCAGCTAAAAATGGAGTCACAGAAGTTCAAAACTGATATAGATTTTTCCACTATGCAAGAAGGGGAAATAGGAAAAAAAAGGCTTCTGCCAGGACAGGTGATGAAGAAATCAGAACATCTGTCTGAATAAACAGCTCCAGAACCAGACAAATCCAGAGGGCTCAGAGCCAAGGGGATTCATCCCAGATCACTGAGGGAAGCAGCCAGTTCTATCCAAATGAAAAACATCATGTGTCTTTTATAAACACATTCGTAACAGAGCGTGACATACTTTCTTTTTGCTTCAACTGTCTTAAGTACTTTTCACTAGGTAGAGAATGAGGAAGATACACAATACACTGAAACAATGAAGAAAACCACATCAATGTCAAATGGGTCACTATACTTATCATGTGCAACATGGGCTCACAAAGAGGCACATGGCACAGCGCTGCTTCAGCCAATATTCTCATTTGCCTGGTCTTACAAGCCCAAGCCCATAGCTCACCACTTGTGATTTACTCATCTATAAACTGGTGACACTACGTCACTGACAATGTTGTATTTATTAATGCCTACCATTATTTGAAAAATGCAAAATTCTGTTCGCATTACTATCTTTAGAAATACTACCTGTATTGGTTTGAAATTCCCCAGATTTCATAAGCAACTTAGCAACACATGGAAGTATTACCAGGTCGAAAACATACCTGAAGTCAAGGGTACCTGGCTGTTGACTTTGCTGGTCTTAATTTATCTAAAGCTGTTAGATCTCTTGTGTGATAGCATTCAAAAGGATTGTAACTGGTGTTTGTAAGTGGACTGGAGACAGATATTAACTTTGTAACCTGAGAACACTAGCATATGGAAGACAGACACTTGTAACCATTTCATGCATATCTACGTCTTTCAAACGACGTTCAGCCATATTACCCAATGAAGTGAACCCTGAAGTCTTCATCAGGAAGTGCCAGTTCAGAGCAAAAGCTCAGAGAACACCTTTAAGTTCTGCACAGAAAAGTAGATTTGTCAAGAATAACCAATTTATATGGTAGTCAAATTCCATTTATTTTGCAGGAATCCTTTGGTTTTTACCCAAAACATTGTCCTGCTTCTTATCCCACAGTTTCTGTTCTCTGCAGCCACCAAAGTACCTACCTGTCTGCCTAAAGCAACTGCACAACAAGACCTTTCAACTGACAAGAACAGATTTGGCTCAGTTGCATGGCCTCACAAAGTGTTTCTGTTAGTTTGAAAGCCTTTTTCAGTTTGTTACCTCTACATATATTGGCCCATTCTCAGCAACAGAGAAGAGTCCTTGGGAGGGAGCAAGGAACAGATCCGTTTTGTACAGCTCCATGTTGAAGGTCACATTGGTGATGTGAGGTTCAGGAGGCCAGAACACACCTCTGTCATCCTCTGGCTGGTGCAGCGTGCAATTAAACTGAAACGAAAAAAACAATACAATAACATCCTGAGTCAGGAGTGGTAGCTGGATAAGGACAAATCTGGAATGTACAGTACAGGCCCACCCACCTTCTGTCTGCTTAGTGCAAATCTTCAACAGGGCCAGAAGAAATAGAAGAAATGTGTTAAAAGACAAATTAATTGCTATACAATTACTGTAATTTATGTGAAGTGCCTATTACAGCTGGCACGTTTCTATTATCAGGTGCAAACCCAAGTGTAACATACCGCTATTTCAGGCCAGCTTGAGAAAGCAACATCTCCCTCATCAGCATCCCCTGGAAATCCATTATCACCTGATTCCATGTCATCATCATCAAAGCCGCTGCTTTCAGCTGGTGATGACATCTGAATGACGATCTGCACAAAAGGTATTCCAAATGCATAAAATTAGGTGATAACTGAGCACTCTCTCTTCATGGTTATTATTTTCTTCTCTCTTCAGAACAATGCAAAGGCAAAAAGAAGTGCACTGGCTAAGCAGATGGTAAAAGCACATCTTAAACAGCCTTGTGCTGAACATGTAAGACATGTAGGTGATATATAGAGAACACCACTTGGTTTTTTTTCCAGAATTCAGAGCCAGCAAAGACACTAGTCTGGGTGCTGGTGTCTGAATGAGCAGCCTAGCACTTCCATTCTATTCCTGGTATTTCTGTAATGAACACTGAAAAAAAAAAAAAAAAAAGCTTTCTAAAGTGATTTTTTTGCAGCTTACAGTTTTCCTTAATGCACTTATGGAAAATCACTGAAAATGTAAGGGTCATTAAAGGATTTTCTCTTCTGTCATTTGCATATTTTTGTCAGAGATATCCACACAAAACCATGATGTCCCTTTCTTCATTTTTCCCTCCTTTTCTGAATTTCTTCTGAATCCCCCTCACCCCTTTTTTTCCTCCTTTGCATACATCTCCATTCCTTCACCTGAAAATTCCCATTTTTGTTTTCCAATGTTCTGCACTCTGCTTCTGTATACCCTGCAGCGCTGCAGCTCCTCAGCTAGTCCCCTCCCTTCCAGGACTTCATCTTTGTTTTCTTGGACATAGAACAACTGCTAAGAAGGGACATATACACTCTTTGAGACTCCATAGCATGTTTATTTTTTAGGAGAAATCCTCCCAAATTCTGAAAGATACCACACGTGACTTGGAGTTTAAGTAAGTAGCCAAGACTATTAAAAGATAAGATGCAGAAAGGAGAGGAGGCAAATATCCATTTTAGTTTGGGTGATAATAGAATATAGGGACAATGACAGTATTTAGCTCCAGACACATGCTGTTCAATAGTTTGGAGATATTTCTATCCACAGTCTTGGTTTGGGACTGGTTCTGAAGTTAGGTTCTACAAACTTGCCAGTATAGAACGGTTTTAACCAGGCAAGGTCAGATCAGATTGCCTTAGCTGTATTTGGGTTGGACCACAGGCTTTCCATCATTTGCCAAGGTTACTTCTACGTACTGGAAAGCTTAGCAAGAGAAACGTGTCATTACTTTCCAACCCAGATTACCTGCACTGCACTCAAACTCATAAACTGAGCCAGTCTGCAAGCAGCTGCTTAGAACCTAACTGGGCTCCTTAGCATCATCACTCATACACACGTACTCAGGAGTCCCTTCATCACATACATCAACTGACAGGAAATATGAACCCAAATTATAAGAGAAGCATGCACAGATAATGTCTTTTCCTCACATTTTGAAAGTCTTTTTCCTACACAGTTTTGGAAGAAAAAAAATTCACTTAAAACAATCCAGCATATGAATGAAATGGTATTGCTTTGTGCAATCACAAAACTTCATCCCTATTCCTCTTTGAAGCTATATAGTACTGCTTGTGTATGGGTACATCAAAGCTGCATAGGGAAAGCTGGTGCAACTTCTATGAGACTGGTACAGAACTGACCTAAAGTGCAGCCACGCACTTTTACAATTGTAAAAGTATTTAACTCCAACTCCTCCTTTTTCCTTTGGGATACTGTCTGACCACAGGACCACACTGAATGCACAGCCTTCATACCTCCTTGAATACAGGAACTGTAGCTGCAACTAGGTTTGAGCTAGACAGGAAAGATCAGGATGCCACCTTTTTAGTAAGACTAAAGCTAACTACAAGGGCTTCCTTGTAACATGATGTGCAGTGCAGAAGGCGGCTCCTCTTTGTAAAATACTCACAGAATTAAAATAAACAATCTCGTTGAAGATATATGCTGTCCGAGTCCCGCATTTGTTCAGCAAAGACTCCAAAATGAAATGGGTACCATTCATCCTGGCTTTGCAAGAGCGATCCAGCAGCGAGAGTTCTGTCCTTGTGTAGCCGCTAGCCTGAAACAAAGTCGCTTTGTAAGTGGCTGAAACACAATTGTGTTAGACTCTTGCTTAAAGTGCAGCTCAGAATACTGTTCATGACTGCTAATAGGAGGAAGCAAAGTTCATTGTACTGACATCCAGGGAAGGTCACTCTCAAAACGCTGTTATACACGAGAGACAAGGAATAAATGTAACATGGAACAAAGAAAACAACAGGTTCATTATTAATCTGCTGATTAATAATGCTGTCTCTGTTTGGTCTGAAATGAACTAAAAATGCTGTCTGTATCAGGCTCCTTTCCACAATGCAAATGGACACAAGCAACCTGTCAGATGGCAAAGACAGATCTATTCAGGTATTGCACAGCTATCAAAAGCAGCTTCTTTGTACTTTGGAGATTAAAAACTCAGACTGATGGTTGAGTACAGTAATTTTTTGACAGAACCAACGTTGCAAAGCTTTAATCAGAAATCCCTTTACAAGCTACTGGATTGTTGGGAAGAGGAAACATGACCCTGAGTTATGGCAAAGAATATCTACAGTATAGTTTCCCCACCAAACTATTTTTGGGGGCTTGGGTGGTGATGGCTGTAGAACTTAGAATGTTTATTTTTTTGATCAAAATACAAATAAAATGTTCTGCCCAAAGAAAGCCTGCTCAAATTTGAGAATAAGAGATCACACCAACCTGCAGAGAGTCTTTTTCTACAGCTACTGTCATGACTTTGTCATCACACTTTGTTGACAGGGCCACACCAGCACTGCCCTGTACCTCTTCGGGTTCTTTATGTTTTGAGAGAGAATGCTCAAAGTCATGATTTATTAATGTGTCCACTGAATCCCTGGATGGGAAGATTCCTTCTCCCACTGTGTCATGTCTTCCTCTGTTAATGTGAAAAGGAAAAGTCAGGCCATCACTTAATGCAGGATTCTTCGGGGCAGGCAGTGGGTTAGCACCCAGCAATTCTGTCAGCTCTGGAGGAAGGGAATGGTCTTCTTCATCATTCATCTCTTCTAAAAAAAAAAGAAGGAAAAAAAAAGAACATTAGGTTATTAGATATGGTATCTAGAACTAAATTTCCATACAAAAAAAATATTATCCAGAAAGGAAACTCTTGAAGGACATCCAAAGCAGCATGTTTGTATTTTTCAGGTAACTAGCCACAGTTCCTCCACTAAGGGTTTAGTTGTTACTGAGGCAGCTGATCTGGGTATATTTAGTCCCTGCTAGGAGTTTGCCTCACTAAGAGCTGAAAATAAACTTTGAGGAGTGGGCCTATTATATGCAAGAAGCAACCACAGATATAAAAGAAACATCACATTCAGCAAATACGCTATTTTAATGCTGCTGAAATAGCCCAAGTACAAACCACTGGGTGAAATTCTTCCATCACCTGTCCAATACAAACTCAGTTACTCCACTGTTGTGGAATTACTTACATAACTAAAGTGAAATTAACTTTATACTGAGTAAATGAGAACACTATCTATCTCCTGGATTATACACGTGACTGCTCAGGATGGAAATCTCAACGTCTGGACATCTGTGCCAAGCAGATAATTATCTGTAAGCCATGAGAGTGCAATTGATAAAATTAATATGAACACAAGCTTTACCAAAACAGCTAAACAACAGTGGTTGAAATTCAGAACAAGTGAAAAAACATATGCAACTCCACTAGCTTCAATGGACCCAGCTATCTTTACTTCAGCAATGACTTCAGCCAAATAACTGATTATTTTTTTTAATGGTTCTATTTATTCTGTTCACTCAGATTTTTTGGTAAGCTAGTTTTGTCTGTAAATAATTTAAGTTTATTTAATTATCTAAAGGAAACACTATGCTCATAAGTTTTTGAAAAAAAAAATAAAATCAAAGCTGGATTTATTATCTAACAGGATATCCAGTTGCTGAAGTCCATTCCAGTGAACACTGAGCATGGTCAGTTGTAACAGCTTGTGAGTCGGATAAACTATATCCATTTAATTCCACCACCATTTCCAGAAATAACACAATTTGCCTGGACTTTTCTAATCAAAATGACATAGATTATATCTTTTAACCAGCATTCACAGGTATTACCAGCATCCTAGATGATGAGCAGTGAAAGTACTGCAACCCCCAACAACAATGCTTCAAAACTGAGAAAGCACCTTTCAAATCATCATATTCCTGGAAGTACAAGATATATATTTTCTATATGCTGAAAGTCCACCTTCAAGCTTACCTGTATCTTCAAGTTGCAGATGAAATCTGTTAGCGACAGGGGCTTTTGTGTAGGAAGTAACTGGACTATAGTTATGCTCATAAGCCCACTTGATCAAACTCTCATGCGATGAGGGAATATTGGGTATTACTGATTTACTCATAGTCATGGATCGTTCTGTTTCCTTTCCAAAACCAATACTATTTGATGTCTGCAGAGAAAGAAAAACTTGGTTCATGATTTACTATTTAAGGATATGTAAAATGGAGTAGTGACACTGATTGAACATGGTTTTTACTCTATTTTACTCTCAGTCGAAAGGACTTCTGAGGCGAGGTGAACTCAAGATGACAATTTTTCAAATGTCTCTTTCATTTCTTTGATTAGAGCATTACTTAAGCTGCATATGGGAAAACCTGTGTTCAAATGAGCATTACTGAAAAAGGCAAAACATAGCATGCTCATGAAGCAGAGCTGATACCAGCTAATGCTTTAACGTCAGCTGGCATCAAGAACAGTCTGTGCCTCTCTGCACAAGTGTCATACTAGAATGTTGTGTGCCTCCAGCAAAATGTTGAGTAGGTTAAACAGGACTGAATTTAATGCTTAATAGAGCGATAAGCGAGAGCATGCACATTTATGGAAGGCCAAACTACTTAAAAAACAATATATACTTTCTACACATAAATAAAATTTAAAATTTAAAGAACAAAATAAGTTTTATACAAATACATCGATACAGCAAACCCAGAAATCCACTTGCTGACCTCTTAGCTTTATTATAAAATAATTACAAATGATCAAATGGCTCATCAAAGTTGGCCATGGAATATAGATGAGTCACACAGCCAGTTGTCTTTCATTTTACTGTAAACGTTTTGCAAAATTTCAAATTTTCTTGTCCAAATGGGCAAGTCAGAGGAATATAACAAGCATCACTATCTGTTAGAGGGGCAGGTAGAAAATATTCACTGGTATTACAGTTTAACTTGCTTTTAAGTGCTTGGCATCTTAAATTTAAATATCTAGTCACACAAAGCTAAATACACATATATTTATTTTTACATTCACAATACTATATCACAACTATTATCACTACAACAATCACATCAATTACTGCAGAACAAGCTGAACATATATGCAGCAGGAAAGGCACGACAACCTACTTTTCAAAAATTTCTGCCATGTGATTGAATTCCACTTTCTATATGCAGATGATACTATTGAATTCTGTACACCACCTTTAATTTCTGTGCCTGATTTACCTTCTAGTCACACAGACTAATTTAAAAAAAAAATCCCCATTATTTTCCCTCTATGTGAACAAATCTTAATTCTCTTTCACTCTAGAACATCAAAAGATTGACTGCACTGATCTCTTTTGCCCAGATCACTTTCAGACAGTGGTTGTATGGACCTGCTACCCCGCATCACAGAGCTTGGCTGTGCTCCTCTACCTGACCTCAGAAACTGAGCTTTTGAACAAAGGAGTGAATACAGCTTGTAGAGAGTCCTGATGGAATAGCATAGTTTACTTTTAGCTCCCTCCCTCATTTCTTTCTAATGACCCAGTTCTGCATCCTTTAAACATTCACAGTTTCACAATTGAAATTAAGAATTTTAGGTGCAGAGTGTCCGGTTTGAGGATACTGTTACCAGTACAGTTATCAATGACCAGCAAAGACCTCTGAAGATAAGAAACAAAAAGGAAGCAATGGGAGCTGGCAAGGGAGCT